>NC_072731.1:51884091-52053935 GCF_026930045.1 Uloborus diversus
TCACTGACTGACTGATACTGACTGACTGACTCACTGACTGACCGAGACTGACTGACTAACTGCCTGACTGACTGAGACTGGACTGACTGACTGACTGACTGACTGACTGACTAACTGACTGACTGAGACTGACTGACTGACTGCTTGACTCTCTGACTGGCCATTTCACTGACTGACTGAATGACTAAATGACTGACTGTCACTGACTGACTGACTGCTTGACTACCTGACTGACTGCTTGACTGACTAACTGACTGGACAGGACTGACCGACTGACTGACTGACAGACTGACTGACAGACTGACTGAATAAGGATGACTGACAGACTGACTGAATAAGGCTGACTGACTGACTGACTGACAGACTGACTGAATAAGGCTGACCGACTGACTGACTGCCTGACTGACTGACTGACTGAATGACTGACTGACTGACTGACCGAGACTGACTGACTGACTGACTGAGACTGGACTGGACTGACTGACTGACTGACTGACTGAGACTGACTGACTGCTTTAGTGACTAACTGACTGCACAGGACTGACCGACTGACTGACTGACTGACTGCCTGACTGACTGACTGCCTGACTGACTGACTGACTGAATGACTGACTGACTGAGACTAAATGACTGACTGCTTGACTGACTGGCTGAAGGACTAACTGACTGACTGAGTGACTGACTGACTGGACTGACTGACTGAGACTGAATGACTGAGTGCTTGACTGATTGACTGTCAGACTGACTGACTGACTTCGCAAAAGGGAAAAATAAAAAACAAAGAATTATAAAATTAGAAAAAAATATTTGCATTTAAGATTTCCTTTCCGGCCGGGACTCGAACCCAGTACCACGCGCTAGGAACCCAACGGTCTAGCCATTAGGCTATCGGAGCTCTGTCGATGGAAGTCTTAAATATAATAAAAACAAAAAATGCACCTTGGTAATTATTGATTCAAACACTTTGAAATTTACAGGTCGAATAATTAAACTGACTCAGAATTTTTCTCCCTACATAAATAATCAATATTCGCAAAAGAGAAAAATTAAAAAAAAAAGAAGAAGAAATTTCAAATTAGAAACTAAAATTATACATTGAAGATTTTCGTTCAGGCTGGGACTCGTACCCAGGGCCACTCGCTTGGAAGCCTAACACTTTAGCCATTAGTCTATGGGAGCTCTGTCGGGGGGAGTTTTAAATATAATAAAAACAAAAGATGCACCTTGGTAATTGTTTATTTAAACACTTTGAAATCTTCGTGTCAAAAAATTAAACTGACTCAGAATTTTCTTCCCTACATAAATAATCAATAATTGCAAAGAAAAGAAATTGAAAAAAAAAAGAATTTTCAAATTAGAAAAGAAATATATACATTGAAGATATTCGCTCCGGCTGGGACTCTAACCCAGGCCACTCGCTTGGAAGACCAACGGTCTAGCCATTAGGCTATCGGAGTTCTGTCGAGCGGAGTCTTATTGCCTGACTGATACTGCCTGACTGACAGACTGACTCACTGACTGACTGATACTGACTGACCGACTCACTGACTGACCGAGACTGACTGACTAACTGCCTGACTGACTGAGACTGGACTGACTGACTGACTGACTGACTGACTAACTGACTGACTGAGACTGACTGACTGACTGCTTGACTCTCTGACTGGCTATTTCACTGACTGACTGAATGACTAAATGACTGACTGACACTGACTGACTGACTGCTTGACTACCTGACTGACTGCTTGACTGACTAACTGACTGAACAGGACTGACCGACTGACTGACTGACAGACTGACTGAATAAGGATGACTGACAGACTGACTGAATAAGGCTGACTGACTGACTGACTGACAGACTGACTGAATAAGGCTGACCGACTGACTGACTGCCTGACTGACTGACTGACTGAATGACTGACTGACTGCTTTAGTGACTAACTGACTGCACAGGACTGACCGACTGACTGACTGACTGACTGCCTGACTGACTGACTGACTGAATGACTGACTGACTGAGACTAAATGACTGACTGCTTGACTGACTGGCTGAAGGACTAACTGACTGACTGAGTGACTGACTGACTGGACTGACTGACTGAGACTGAATGACTGAGTGCTTGACTGATTGACTGTCAGACTGACTGACTGACTTCGCAAAAGGGAAAAATAAAAAAACAAGAATTATAAAATTAGAAAAAAATATTTGCATTTAAGATTTCCTTTCCGGCTGGGATTTGAACCCAGGGGGACACTCATGGAAGCCCAACGCTCTCGCCAATATACTATCGGATCTCTGTTGATTGGTGTCTTAATTATAATAAAAACAAAAAATGCACCTTAGTAATTATTGATCTAAAATCTTTGAAATCTAAAGGTCGAATGATTAAACTGACTCAGAATTTTCTTCCGTACATAAATAATCCATATTTGCAAAAGAAAGAAATTGAAAAAAAAAAAAGAATCTTCAAATTAGAAGAGAAATATATACATGGAAGATTTTCGTTCCGGCCGGGACTCGAACCCAGTACCATGCGCTTGGAACCCAACGGTCTAGCCATTAGGCTATCGGAGCTCTGTCGATGGAAGTCTTAAATATAATAAAAACAAAAAATGCACCTTGGTAATTATTGATTCAAACACTTTGAAATTTACAGGTCGAATAATTAAACTGACTCAGAATTTTTCTCCCTACATAAATAAACAATATTCGCAAAAGAGAAAAATTAAAAAAAAAGAAGAAGAAATTTCAAATTAGAAACTAAAAGTATACATTGAAGATTTTCGTTCAGGCTGGGACTCGAACCCAGGACCACTCGCTTGGAAGCCTAACACTCTAGCCATTAGTCTATGGGAGCTCTGTCGGTGGGAGTTTTAAATATAATAAAAACAAAAAATGCACCTTGGTAATTGTTTATTTAAACACTTTGAAATCTTCGTGTCGAAAAATTAAACTGACTCAGAATTTTCTTCCCTACATAAATAATCAATAATTGCAAAGGAAAGAAATTGAAAAAAAAAATAATTTTCAAATTAGAAAAGAAATATATACATTGAAGATATTCGCTCCGGCTGGGACTCGAACCCAGGCCACTCGCTTGGAAGACCAGCGGTCTAGCCATTAGGCTATCGGAGTTCTGGCGAGCGGAGTCTTACTGCCTGACTGATACTGCCTGACTGATACTGCCTGACTGACAGACTGACTCACTGACTGACTGATACTGACTGACTGACTCACTGACTGACCGAGACTGACTGACTAACTGCCTGACTGACTGAGACTGGACTGACTGACTGACTGAGTGACTGACTGACTAACTGACTGACTGAGACTGACTGACTGACTGCTTGACTCTCTGACTGGCTATTTCACTGACTGACTGAATGACTAAATGACTGACTGACACTGACTGACTGACTGCTTGACTACCTGACTGACTGCTTGACTGACTAACTGACTGGACAGGACTGACCGACTGACTGACTGACAAACTGACTGAATAAGGATGACTGACAGACTGACTGAATAAGGCTGACTGACTGACTGACTGACAGACTGACTGAATAAGGCTGACCGACTGACTGACTGCCTGACTGACTGACTGACTGAATGACTGACTGACTGACTGACCGAGACTGACTGACTGACTGACTGAGACTGGACTGGACTGACTGACTGACTGACTGACTGAGACTGACTGACTGCTTTAGTGACTAACTGACTGCACAGGACTGACCGACTGACTGACTGACTGACTGCCTGACTGACTGACTGACTGAATGACTGACTGACTGAGACTAAATGACTGACTGCTTGACTGACTGGCTGAAGGACTAACTGACTGACTGAGTGACTGACTGACTGGACTGACTGACTGAGACTGAATGACTGAGTGCTTGACTGATTGACTGTCAGACTGACTGACTGACTTCGCAAAAGGGAAAAATAAAAAACAAAGAATTATAAAATTAGAAAAAAATATTTGCATTTAAGATTTCCTTTCCGGCCGGGACTCGAACCCAGTACCACGCGCTAGGAACCCAACGGTCTAGCCATTAGGCTATCGGAGCTCTGTCGATGGAAGTCTTAAATATAATAAAAACAAAAAATGCACCTTGGTAATTATTGATTCAAACACTTTGAAATTTACAGGTCGAATAATTAAACTGACTCAGAATTTTTCTCCCTACATAAATAATCAATATTCGCAAAAGAGAAAAATTAAAAAAAAAAAGAAGAAGAAATTTCAAATTAGAAACTAAAATTATACATTGAAGATTTTCGTTCAGGCTGGGACTCGTACCCAGGGCCACTCGCTTGGAAGCCTAACACTTTAGCCATTAGTCTATGGGAGCTCTGTCGGGGGGAGTTTTAAATATAATAAAAACAAAAGATGCACCTTGGTAATTGTTTATTTAAACACTTTGAAATCTTCGTGTCGAAAAATTAAACTGACTCAGAATTTTCTTCCCTACATAAATAATCAATAATTGCAAAGGAAAGAAATTGAAAAAAAAAAGAATTTTCAAATTAGAAAAGAAATATATACATTGAAGATATTCGCTCCGGCTGGGACTCTAACCCAGGCCACTCGCTTGGAAGACCAACGGTCTAGCCATTAGGCTATCGGAGTTCTGTCGAGCGGAGTCTTATTGCCTGACTGATACTGCCTGACTGACAGACTGACTCACTGACTGACTGATACTGACTGACCGACTCACTGACTGACCGAGACTGACTGACTAACTGCCTGACTGACTGAGACTGGACTGACTGACTGACTGACTGACTGACTAACTGACTGACTGAGACTGACTGACTGACTGCTTGACTCTCTGACTGGCTATTTCACTGACTGACTGAATGACTAAATGACTGACTGACACTGACTGACTGACTGCTTGACTACCTGACTGACTGCTTGACTGACTAACTGACTGGACAGGACTGACCGACTGACTGACTGACAGACTGACTGAATAAGGATGACTGACAGACTGACTGAATAAGGCTGACTGACTGACTGACTGACAGACTGACTGAATAAGGCTGACCGACTGACTGACTGCCTGACTGACTGACTGACTGAATGACTGACTGACTGACTGACCGAGACTGACTGACTGACTGACTGAGACTGGACTGGACTGACTGACTGACTGAGACTGACTGACTGCTTTAGTGACTAACTGACTGCACAGGACTGACCGACTGACTGACTGACTGACTGCCTGACTGACTGACTGACTGAATGACTGACTGACTGAGACTAAATGACTGACTGCTTGACTGACTGGCTGAAGGACTAACTGACTGACTGAGTGACTGACTGACTGGACTGACTGACTGAGACTGAATGACTGAGTGCTTGACTGATTGACTGTCAGACTGACTGACTGACTTCGCAAAAGGGAAAAATAAAAAAAAAAGAATTATAAAATTAGAAAAAAATATTTGCATTTAAGATTTCCTTTCCGGCCGGGACTCGAACCCAGTACCACGCGCTAGGAACCCAACGGTCTAGCCATTAGGCTATCGGAGCTCTGACGATGGAAGTCTTAAATATAATAAAAACAAAAAATGCACCTTGGTAATTATTGATTCAAACACTTTGAAATTTACAGGTCGAATAATTAAACTGACTCAGAATTTTTTTCCCTACATAAATAATCAATATTCGCAAAAGAGAAAAATTAAAAAAAAAAAGAAGAAGAAATTTCAAGTTAGAAACTAAAATTATACATTGAAGATTTTCGTTCAGGCTGGGACTCGTACCCAGGGCCACTCGCTTGGAAGCCTAACACTCTAGCCATTAGTCTATGGGAGCTCTGTCGGGGGGAGTTTTAAATATAATAAAAACAAAAAATGCACCTTGGTAATTGTTTATTTAAACACTTTGAAATCTTTGTGTCGAAAAATTAAACTGACTCAGAATTTTCTTCCCTACATAAATAATCAATAATTGCAAAGGAAAGAAATTGAAAAAAAAAAGAATTTTCAAATTAGAAAAGAAATATATACATTGAAGATATTCGCTCCGGCTGGGACTCGAACCCAGGCCACTCGCTTGGAAGACCAACGGTCTAGCCATTAGGCTATCGGAGTTCTGTCGAGCGGAGTCTTACTGCCTGACTGATACTGCCTGACTGACAGACTGACTCACTGACTGACTGATACTGACTGACTGACTCACTGACTGACCGAGACTGACTGACTAACTGCCTGACTGACTGAGACTGGACTGACTGACAGACTGACTGACTGACTGACTAACTGACTGACTGAGACTGACTGACTGACTGCTTGACTCTCTGACTGGCTATTTCACTGACTGACTGAATGACTAAATGACTGACTGACACTGACTGACTGACTGCTTGACTACCTGACTGACTGCTTGACTGACTAACTGACTGGACAGGACTGACCGACTGACTGACTGACAGACTGACTGAATAAGGATGACTGACAGACTGACTGAATAAGGCTGACTGACTGACTGACTGACAGACTGACTGAATAAGGCTGACCGACTGACTGACTGCCTGACTGACTGACTGACTGAATGACTGACTGACTGACTGACCGAGACTGACTGACTGACTGACTGAGACTGGACTGGACTGACTGACTGACTGACTGAGACTGACTGACTGCTTTAGTGACTAACTGACTGCACAGGACTGACCGACTGACTGCCTGACTGACTGACTGACTGAATGACTGACTGACTGACTGACTGAATGACTGACTGACTGAGACTAAATGACTGACTGCTTGACTGACTGGCTGAAGGACTAACTGACTGACTGAGTGACTGACTGACTGGACTGACTGACTGAGACTGAATGACTGAGTGCTTGACTGATTGACTGTCAGACTGACTGACTGACTTCGCAAAAGGGAAAAATAAAAAAAAAGAATTATAAAATTAGAAAAAAATATTTGCATTTAAGATTTCCTTTCCGGCCGGGACTCGAACCCAGTACCACGCGCTAGGAACCCAACGGTCTAGCCATTAGGCTATCGGAGCTCTGTCGGTGGAAGTCTTAAATATAATAAAAACAAAAAATGCACCTTGGTAATTATTGATTCAAACACTTTGAAATTTACAGGTCGAATAATTAAACTGACTCAGAATTTTTCTCCCTACATAAATAATCAATATTCGCAAAAGAGAAAAATTAAAAAAAAAAAGAAGAAGAAATTTCAAATTAGAAACTAAAATTATACATTGAAGATTTTCGTTCAGGCTGGGACTCGCACCCAGGGCCACTCGCTTGGAAGCCTAACACTCTAGCCATTAGTCTATGGGAGCTCTGTCGGGGGGAGTTTTAAATATAATAAAAACAAAAAATGCACCTTGGTAATTGTTTATTTAAACACTTTGAAATCTTCGTGTCGAAAAATTAAACTGACTCAGAATTTTCTTCCCTACATAAATAATCAATAATTGCAAAGGAAAGAAATTGAAAAATAAAAGAATTTTCAAATTCGAAAAGAAATATATACATTGAAGATATTCGCTCCGGCTGGGACTCGAACCCAGGCCACTCGCTTGGAAGACCAACGGTCTAGCCATTAGGCTATCGGAGTTCTGTCGAGCGGAGTCTTATTGCCTGACTGATACTGCCTGACTGACAGACTGACTCACTGACTGACTGATACTGACTGACTGACTCACTGACTGACCGAGACTGACTGACTAACTGCCTGACTGACTGAGACTGGACTGACTGACTGACTGACTGACTGACTAACTGACTGACTGAGACTGACTGACTGACTGCTTGACTCTCTGACTGGCTATTTCACTGACTGACTGAATGACTAAATGACTGACTGACACTGACTGACTGACTGCTTGACTACCTGACTGACTGCTTGACTGACTAACTGACTGGACAGGACTGACCGACTGACTGACTGACAGACTGACTGAATAAGGATGACTGACAGACTGACTGAATAAGGCTGACTGACTGACTGACTGACAGACTGACTGAATAAGGCTGACCGACTGACTGACTGCCTGACTGACTGACTGACTGAATGACTGACTGACTGACCGAGACTGACTGACTGACTGACTGAGACTGGACTGGACTGACTGACTGACTGACTGAGACTGACTGACTGCTTTAGTGACTAACTGACTGCACAGGACTGACCGACTGACTGACTGACTGACTGCCTGACTGACTGACTGACTGAATGACTGACTGACTGAGACTAAATGACTGACTGCTTGACTGACTGGCTGAAGGACTAACTGACTGACTGAGTGACTGACTGACTGGACTGACTGACTGAGACTGAATGACTGAGTGCTTGACTGATTGACTGTCAGACTGACTGACTGACTTCGCAAAAGGGAAAAATAAAAAAAAAGAATTATAAAATTAGAAAAAAATATTTGCATTTAAGATTTCCTTTCCGGCCGGGACTCGAACCCAGTACCACGCGCTAGGAACCCAACGGTCTAGCCATTAGGCTATCGGAGCTCTGTCGATGGAAGTCTTAAATATAATAAAAACAAAAAATGCACCTTGGTAATTATTGATTCAAACACTTTGAAATTTACAGGTCGAATAATTAAACTGACTCAGAATTTTTCTCCCTACATAATTAATCAATATTCGCAAAAGAGAAAAATTAAAAAAAAAGAAGAAGAAATTTCAAATTAGAAACTAAAATTATACATTGAAGATTTTCGTTCAGGCTGGGACTCGTACCCAGGGCCACTCGCTTGGAAGCCTAACACTCTAGCCATTAGTCTATGGGAGCTCTGTCGGGGGGAGTTTTAAATATAATAAAAACAAAAAATGCACCTTGGTAATTGTTTATTTAAACACTTTGAAATCTTCGTGTCGAAAAATTAAACTGACTCAGAATTTTCTTCCCTACATAAATAATCAATAATTGCAAAGGAAAGAAATTGAAAAAAAAGAATTTTCAAATTAGAAAAGAAATATATACATTGAAGATATTCGCTCCGGCTGGGACTCGAACCCAGGCCACTCGCTTGGAAGACCAACGGTCTAGCCATTAGGCTATCGGAGTTCTGTCGAGCGGAGTCTTACTGCCTGACTGATACTGCCTGATTGACAGACTGACTCACTGACTGACTGATACTGACTGACTGACTCACTGACTGACCGAGACTGACTGACTAACTGCCTGACTGACTGAGACTGGACTGACTGACTGACTGACTGACTGACTGACTAACTGACTGACTGAGACTGACTGACTGACTGCTTGACTCTCTGACTGGCTATTTCACTGACTGACTGAATGACTAAATGACTGACTGACACTGACTGACTGACTGCTTGACTACCTGACTGACTGCTTGACTGACTAACTGACTGGACAGGACTGACCGACTGACTGACTGACAGACTGACTGAATAAGGATGACTGACAGACTGACTGAATAAGACTGACTGACTGACTGACTGACAGACTGACTGAATAAGGCTGACCGACTGACTGACTGCCTGACTGACTGACTGACTGAATGACTGACCGAGACTGACTGACTGACTGACTGAGACTGGACTGGACTGACTGACTGACTGACTGACTGAGACTGACTGACTGCTTTAGTGACTAACTGACTGCACAGGACTGACCGACTGACTGACTGACTGACTGCCTGACTGACTGACTGACTGAGACTAAATGACTGACTGCTTGACTGACTGGCTGAAGGACTAACTGACTGACTGAGTGACTGACTGACTGGACTGACTGACTGAGACTGAATGACTGAGTGCTTGACTGATTGACTGTCAGACTGACTGACTGACTTCGCAAAAGGGAAAAATAAAAAAAAAGAATTATAAAATTAGAAAAAAATATTTGCATTTAAGATTTCCTTTCCGGCCGGGACTCGAACCCAGTACCACGCGCTAGGAACCCAACGGTCTAGCCATTAGGCTATCGGAGCTCTGTCGATGGAAGTCTTAAATATAATAAAAACAAAAAATGCACCTTGGTAATTATTGATTCAAACACTTTGAAATTTACAGGTCGAATAATTAAACTGACTCAGAATTTTTCTCCCTACATAAATAATCAATATTCGCAAAAGAGAAAAATTAAAAAAAAAAAGAAGAAGAAATTTCAAATTAGAAACTAAAATTATACATTGAAGATTTTCGTTCAGGCTGGGACTCGCACCCAGGGCCACTCGCTTGGAAGCCTAACACTCTAGCCATTAGTCTATGGGAGCTCTGTCGGGGGGAGTTTTAAATATAATAAAAACAAAAAATGCACCTTGGTAATTGTTTATTTAAACACTTTGAAATCTTCGTGTCGAAAAATTAAACTGACTCAGAATTTTCTTCCCTACATAAATAATCAATAATTGCAAAGGAAAGAAATTGAAAAATAAAAGAATTTTCAAATTCGAAAAGAAATATATACATTGAAGATATTCGCTCCGGCTGGGACTCGAACCCAGGCCACTCGCTTGGAAGACCAACGGTCTAGCCATTAGGCTATCGGAGTTCTGTCGAGCGGAGTCTTATTGCCTGACTGATACTGCCTGACTGACAGACTGACTCACTGACTGACTGATACTGACTGACTGACTCACTGACTGACCGAGACTGACTGACTAACTGCCTGACTGACTGAGACTGGACTGACTGACTGACTGACTGACTGACTAACTGACTGACTGAGACTGACTGACTGACTGCTTGACTCTCTGACTGGCTATTTCACTGACTGACTGAATGACTAAATGACTGACTGACACTGACTGACTGACTGCTTGACTACCTGACTGACTGCTTGACTGACTAACTGACTGGACAGGACTGACCGACTGACTGACTGACAGACTGACTGAATAAGGATGACTGACAGACTGACTGAATAAGGCTGACTGACTGACTGACTGACAGACTGACTGAATAAGGCTGGCCGACTGACTGACTGCCTGACTGACTGACTGACTGAATGACTGACTGACTGACCGAGACTGACTGACTGACTGACTGAGACTGGACTGGACTGACTGACTGACTGACTGAGACTGACTGACTGCTTTAGTGACTAACTGACTGCACAGGACTGACCGACTGACTGACTGACTGACTGCCTGACTGACTGACTGACTGAATGACTGACTGACTGAGACTAAATGACTGACTGCTTGACTGACTGGCTGAAGGACTAACTGACTGACTGAGTGACTGACTGACTGGACTGACTGACTGAGACTGAATGACTGAGTGCTTGACTGATTGACTGTCAGACTGACTGACTGACTTCGCAAAAGGGAAAAATAAAAAAAAAGAATTATAAAATTAGAAAAAAATATTTGCATTTAAGATTTCCTTTCCGGCCGGGACTCGAACCCAGTACCACGCGCTAGGAACCCAACGGTCTAGCCATTAGGCTATCGGAGCTCTGTCGATGGAAGTCTTAAATATAATAAAAACAAAAAATGCACCTTGGTAATTATTGATTCAAACACTTTGAAATTTACAGGTCGAATAATTAAACTGACTCAGAATTTTTCTCCCTACATAATTAATCAATATTCGCAAAAGAGAAAAATTAAAAAAAAAGAAGAAGAAATTTCAAATTAGAAACTAAAATTATACATTGAAGATTTTCGTTCAGGCTGGGACTCGTACCCAGGGCCACTCGCTTGGAAGCCTAACACTCTAGCCATTAGTCTATGGGAGCTCTGTCGGGGGGAGTTTTAAATATAATAAAAACAAAAAATGCACCTTGGTAATTGTTTATTTAAACACTTTGAAATCTTCGTGTCGAAAAATTAAACTGACTCAGAATTTTCTTCCCTACATAAATAATCAATAATTGCAAAGGAAAGAAATTGAAAAAAAAGAATTTTCAAATTAGAAAAGAAATATATACATTGAAGATATTCGCTCCGGCTGGGACTCGAACCCAGGCCACTCGCTTGGAAGACCAACGGTCTAGCCATTAGGCTATCGGAGTTCTGTCGAGCGGAGTCTTACTGCCTGACTGATACTGCCTGATTGACAGACTGACTCACTGACTGACTGATACTGACTGACTGACTCACTGACTGACCGAGACTGACTGACTAACTGCCTGACTGACTGAGACTGGACTGACTGACTGACTGACTGACTGACTGACTAACTGACTGACTGAGACTGACTGACTGACTGCTTGACTCTCTGACTGGCTATTTCACTGACTGACTGAATGACTAAATGACTGACTGACACTGACTGACTGACTGCTTGACTACCTGACTGACTGCTTGACTGACTAACTGACTGGACAGGACTGACCGACTGACTGACTGACAGACTGACTGAATAAGGATGACTGACAGACTGACTGAATAAGACTGACTGACTGACTGACTGACAGACTGACTGAATAAGGCTGACCGACTGACTGACTGCCTGACTGACTGACTGACTGAATGACTGACCGAGACTGACTGACTGACTGACTGAGACTGGACTGGACTGACTGACTGACTGACTGACTGAGACTGACTGACTGCTTTAGTGACTAACTGACTGCACAGGACTGACCGACTGACTGACTGACTGACTGCCTGACTGACTGACTGACTGAATGACTGACTGACTGAGACTAAATGACTGACTGCTTGACTGACTGGCTGAAGGACTAACTGACTGACTGGACTGACTGACTGACTGGACTGACTGACTGAGACTGAATGACTGAGTGCTTGACTGATTGACTGTCAGACTGACTGACTGACTTCGCAAAAGGGAAAAATAAAAAAAAAGAATTATAAAATTAGAAAAAAATATTTGCATTTAAGATTTCCTTTCCGGCCGGGACTCGAACCCAGTACCACGCGCTAGGAACCCAACGGTCTAGCCATTAGGCTATCGGAGCTCTGTCGATGGAAGTCTTAAATATAATAAAAACAAAAAATGCACCTTGGTAATTATTGATTCAAACACTTTGAAATTTACAGGTCGAATAATTAAACTGACTCCGAATTTTTCTCCCTACATAAATAATCAATATTCGCAAAAGAGAAAAATTTAAAAAAAAAGAAGAAGAAATTTCAAATTAGAAACTAAAAGTATACATTGAAGATTTTCGTTCAGGCTGGGACTCGAACCCAGGGCCACTCGCTTGGAAGCCTAACACTCTAGCCATTAGTCTATGGGAGCTCTGTCGGGGGGAGTTTTAAATATAATAAAAACAAAAAATGCACCTTGGTAATTGTTTATTTAAACACTTTGAAATCTTCGTGTCGAAAAATTAAACTGACTCAGAATTTTCTTCCCTACATAAATAATCAATAATTGCAAAGGAAAGAAATTGAAAAAAAAAAAAGAATTTTCAAATTAGAAAAGAAATATATACATTGAAGATATTCGCTCCGGCTGGGACTCGAACCCAGGCCACTCGCTTGGAAGACCAACGGTCTAGCCATTAGGCTATCGGAGTTCTGTCGAGCGGAGTCTTACTGCCTGACTGATACTGCCTGACTGACAGACTGACTCACTGACTGACTGATACTGACTGACTGACTCACTGACTGACCGAGACTGACAGACTAACTGCCTGACTGACTGAGACTGGACTGACTGACTGACTGACTGACTGACTGACTAACTGACTGACTGAGACTGACTGACTGACTGCTTGACTCTCTGACTGGCTATTTCACTGACTGACTGAATGACTAAATGACTGACTGACACTGACTGACTGACTGCTTGACTACCTGACTGACTGCTTGACTGACTAACTGACTGGACAGGACTGACCGACTGACTGACTGACAGACTGACTGAATAAGGATGACTGACAGACTGACTGAATAAGGCTGACTGACTGACTGACTGACAGACTGACTGAATAAGGCTGACCGACTGACTGACTGCCTGACTGACTGACTGACTGAATGACTGACTGACTGACTGACCGAGACTGACTGACTGACTGACTGAGACTGGACTGGACTGACTGACTGACTGACTGAGACTGACTGACTGCTTTAGTGACTAACTGACTGCACAGGACTGACCGACTGACTGACTGACTGACTGCCTGACTGACTGACTGACTGAATGACTGACTGACTGAGACTAAATGACTGACTGCTTGACTGACTGGCTGAAGGACTAACTGACTGACTGAGTGACTGACTGACTGGACTGACTGACTGAGACTGAATGACTGAGTGCTTGACTGATTGACTGTCAGACTGACTGACTGACTTCGCAAAAGGGAAAAATAAAAAAAAGTATTATAAAATTAGAAAAAAATATTTGCATTTAAGATTTCCTTTCCGGCCGGGACTCGAACCCAGTACCACGCGCTAGGAACCCAACGGTCTAGCCATTAGGCTATCGGAGCTCTGTCGATGGAAGTCTTAAATATAATAAAAACAAAAAATGCACCTTGGTAATTATTGATTCAAACACTTTGAAATTTACAGGTCGAATAATTAAACTGACTCAGAATTTTTCTCCCTACATAAATAATCAATATTCGCAAAAGAGAAAAATTAAAAAAAAAAAAGAAGAAATTTCAAATTAGAAAAGAAATATATACATTGAAGATATTCGCTCCGGCTGGGACTCGAACCCAGGCCACTTGCTTGGAAGACCAGCGGTCTAGCCATTAGGCTATCGGAGTTCTGTCGAGCGGAGTCTTACAGCCTGACTGATACTGCCTGACTGACAGACTGACTCACTGACTGACTGATACTGACTGACTGACTCACTGACTGACCGAGACTGACTGACTAACTGCCTGACTGACTGACTGACTGACTGACTAACTGACTGACTGAGACTGACTGACTGACTGCTTGACTCTCTGACTGGCTATTTCACTGACTGACTGAATGACTAAATGACTGACTGACACTGACTGACTGACTGCTCGACTACCTGACTGACTGCTTGACTGACTAACTGACTGGACAGGACTGACCGACTGACTGACTGACAGACTGACTGAATAAGGATGACTGACAGACTGACTGAATAAGGCTGACTGACTGACTGACTGACTGACAGACTGACTGAATAAGGCTGACCGACTGACTGACTGCCTGACTGACTGACTGACTGACTGACTGACTGACCGAGACTGACTGACTGACTGACTGAGACTGGACTGGACTGACTGACTGACTGACTGACTGAGACTGACTGACTGCTTTAGTGACTAACTGACTGCACAGGACTGACCGACTGACTGACTGACTGACTGCCTGACTGACTGACTGACTGAATGACTGACTGACTGAGACTAAATGACTGACTGCTTGACTGACTGGCTGAAGGACTAACTGACTGACTGAGTGACTGACTGACTGGACTGACTGACTGAGACTGAATGACTGAGTGCTTGACTGATTGACTGTCAGACTGACTGACTGACTTCGCAAAAGGGAAAAATAAAAAAAAAAGAATTATAAAATTAGAAAAAAATATTTGCATTTAAGATTTCCTTTCCGGCCGGGACTCGAACCCAGTACCACGCGCTAGGAACCCAACGGTCTAGCCATTAGGCTATCGGAGCTCTGTCGATGGAAGTCTTAAATATAATAAAAACAAAAAATGCACCTTGGTAATTATTGATTCAAACCCTTTGAAATTTACAGGTCGAATAATTAAACTGACTCAGAATTTTTCTCCCTACATAAATAATCAATATTCGCAAAAGAGAAAAATTTAAAAAAAAAAGAAGAAGAAATTTCAAATTAGAAACTAAAAGTATACATTGAAGATTTTCGTTCAGGCTGGGACTCGAACCCAGGGCCACTCGCTTGGAAGCCTAACACTCTAGCCATTAGTCTATGGGAGCTCTGCCGGTGGGAGTTTTAAATATAATAAAAACAAAAAATGCACCTTGGTAATTGTTTATTTAAACACTTTGAAATCTTCGTGTCGAAAAATTAAACTGACTCAGAATTTTCTTCCCTACATAAATAATCAATAATTGCAAAGGAAAGAAATTGAAAAAAAAAAGAATTTTCAAATTAGAAAAGAAATATATACATTGAAGATATTCGCTCCGGCTGGGACTCGAACCCCGGCCACTTGCTTGGAAGACCAGCGGTCTAGCCATTAGGCTATCGGAGTTCTGTCGAGCGGAGTCTTACTGCCTGACTGATACTGCCTGACTGACAGACTGACTCACTGACTGACTGATACTGACTGACTGACTCACTGACTGACCGAGACTGACTGACTAACTGCCTGACTGACTGAGACTGGACTGACTGACTGCTTGACTCTCTGACTGGCTATTTCACTGACTGACTGAATGACTAAATGACTGACTGACACTGACTGACTGACTGCTTGACTACCTGACTGACTGCTTGACTGACTAACTGACTGGACAGGACTGACCGACTGACTGACTGACAGACTGACTGAATAAGGATGACTGACAGACTGACTGAATAAGGCTGACTGACTGACTGACTGACAGACTGACTGAATAAGGCTGACCGACTGACTGACTGCCTGACTGACTGAATGACTGACTGACTGACTGACCGAGACTGACTGACTGACTGACTGAGACTGGACTGGACTGACTGACTGACTGACTGACTGAGACTGACTGACTGCTTTAGTGACTAACTGACTGCACAGGACTGACCGACTGACTGACTGACTGCCT
This sequence comes from Uloborus diversus, assembly GCF_026930045.1. Taxonomy (NCBI): domain Eukaryota; kingdom Metazoa; phylum Arthropoda; class Arachnida; order Araneae; family Uloboridae; genus Uloborus; species Uloborus diversus. Next base: position 51,900,755 of record NC_072731.1, read on the forward strand.
GACTGACAGACTGACTGACTGACTGACTGAATGACTGACTGACTGAGACTAAATGACTGACTGCTTGACTGACTGGCTGAAGGACTAACTGACTGACTGAGTGACTGACTGACTGACTGAGACTGAATGACTGAGTGCTTGACTGATTGACTGTCAGACTGACTGACTGACTTCGCAAAAGGGAAAAATAAAAAACAAAGAATTATAGAATTAGAAAAAAATATTTGCATTTAAGATTTCCTTTCCGGCCGGGACTCGAACCCAGTACCACGCGCTTGGAACCCAACGGTCTAGCCATTAGGCTATCGGAGCTCTGTCGATGGAAGTCTTAAATATAATAAAAACAAAAAATGCACCTTGGTAATTATTGATTCAAACACTTTGAAATTTACAGGTCGAATAATTAAACTGACTCAGAATTTTTCTCCCTACATAAATAATCAATATTCGCAAAAGAGAAAAATTAAAAAAAAAAGAAGAAATTTCAAATTAGAAACTAAAAGTATACATTGAAGCTTTTCGTTCAGGCTGGGACTCGAACCCAGGGCCACTCGCTTGGAAGCCTAACACTCTAGCCATTAGTCTATGGGAGCTCTGCCGGGGGGAGTTTTAAATATAATAAAAACAAAAAATGCACCTTGGTAATTGTTTATTTAAACACTTTGAAATCTTCGTGTCGAAAAATTAAACTGACTCAGAATTTTCTTCCCTACATAAATAATCAATAATTGCAAAGGAAAGAAATTGAAAAAAAAAAGAATTTTCAAATTAGAAAAGAAATATATACATTGAAGATATTCGCTCCGGCTGGGACTCGAACCCAGGCCACTCGCTTGGAAGACCAGCGGTCTAGCCATTAGGCTATCGGAGTTCTGTGGAGCGGAGTCTTACTGCCTGACTGCTACTGCCTGACTGACAGACTGACTCACTGACTGACTGATACTGACTGACTGACACACTGACTGACCGAGACTGACTAACTAACTGCCTGACTGACTGAGACTGGACTGACTGACTGACTGACTGACTGACTGACTAACTGACTGACTGAGACTGACTGACTGACTGCTTGACTCTCTGACTGGCTATTTCACTGACTGACTGAATGACTAAATGACTGACTGACACTGACTGACTGACTGCTTGACTACCTGACTGACTGCTTGACTGACTAACTGACTGGACAGGACTGACCGACTGACTGACTGACAGACTGACTGAATAAGGATGACTGACAGACTGACTGAATAAGGCTGACTGACTGACTGACTGACAGACTGACTGAATAAGGCTGACCGACTGACTGACTGACTGACTGACTGACTGACTGAATGACTGACTGACTGACTGACCGAGACTGACTGACTGACTGACTGAGACTGGACTGGACTGACTGACTGAGACTGACTGACTGCTTTAGTGACTAACTGACTGCACAGGACTGACCGACTGACTGACTGACTGACTGCCTGACTGTCAGACTGACTGACTGACTTCGCAAAAGGGAAAAATAAAAAAAAAGAATTATAAAATTAGAAAAAAATATTTGCATTTAAGATTTCCTTTCCGGCCGGGACTCGAACCCAGTACCACGCGCTAGGAACCCAACGGTCTAGCCATTAGGCTATCGGAGCTCTGTCGATGGAAGTCTTAAATATAATAAAAACAAAAAATGCACCTTGGTAATTATTGATTCAAACACTTTGAAATTTACAGGTCGAATAATTAAACTGACTCAGAATTTTTCTCCCTACATAAATAATCAATATTCGCAAAAGAGAAAAATTTAAAAAAAAGAAGAAATTTCAAATTAGAAACTAAAAGTATACATTGAAGATATTCGCTCCGGCTGGGACTCGAACCCAGGCCACTCGCTTGGAAGACCAGCGGTCTAGCCATTAGGCTATCGGAGTTCTGTCGAGCGGAGTCTTACTGCCTGACTGATACTGCCTGACTGACAGACTGACTCACTGACTGACTGATACTGACTGACTGACACACTGACTGACCGAGACTGACTGACTAACTGCCTGACTGACTGAGACTGGACTGACTGACTGACTGACTGACTGACTGACTAACTGACTGACTGAGACTGACTGACTGACTGCTTGACTCTCTGACTGGCTATTTCACTGACTGACTGAATGACTAAATGACTGACTGACACTGACTGACTGACTGCTTGACTACCTGACTGACTGCTTGACTGACTAACTGACTGGACAGGACTGACCGACTGACTGACTGACAGACTGACTGAATAAGGCTGACCGACTGACTGACTGCCTGACTGACTGACTGACTGAATGACTGACTGACTGACTGACCGAGACTGACTGACTGACTGACTGAGACTGGACTGGACTGACTGACTGACTGACTGACTGAGACTGACTGACTGCTTTAGTGACTAACTGACTGCACAGGACTGACCGACTGACTGACTGACTTCGCAAAAGGGAAAAATAAAAAAAAAAGAATTATAAAATTAGAAAAAAATATTTGCATTTAAGATTTCCTTTCCGGCCGGGACTCGAACCCAGTACCACGCGCTAGGAACCCAACGGTCTAGCCATTAGGCTATCGGAGCTCTGTCGATGGAAGTCTTAAATATAATAAAAACAAAAAATGCACCTTGGTAATTATTGATTCAAACACTTTGAAATTTACAGGTCGAATAATTAAACTGACTCAGAATTTTTCTCCCTACATAATTAATCAATATTCGCAAAAGAGAAAAATTAAAAAAAAAGAAGAAGAAATTTCAAATTAGAAACTAAAATTATACATTGAAGATTTTCGTTCAGGCTGGGACTCGTACCCAGGGCCACTCGCTTGGAAGCCTAACACTCTAGCCATTAGTCTATGGGAGCTCTGTCGGGGGGAGTTTTAAATATAATAAAAACAAAAAATGCACCTTGGTAATTGTTTATTTAAACACTTTGAAATCTTCGTGTCGAAAAATTAAACTGACTCAGAATTTTCTTCCCTACATAAATAATCAATAATTGCAAAGGAAAGAAATTGAAAAAAAAGAATTTTCAAATTAGAAAAGAAATATATACATTGAAGATATTCGCTCCGGCTGGGACTCGAACCCAGGCCACTCGCTTGGAAGACCAACGGTCTAGCCATTAGGCTATCGGAGTTCTGTCGAGCGGAGTCTTACTGCCTGACTGATACTGCCTGATTGACAGACTGACTCACTGACTGACTGATACTGACTGACTGACTCACTGACTGACCGAGACTGACTGACTAACTGCCTGACTGACTGAGACTGGACTGACTGACTGACTGACTAACTGACTGACTGAGACTGACTGACTGACTGCTTGACTCTCTGACTGGCTATTTCACTGACTGACTGAATGACTAAATGACTGACTGACACTGACTGACTGACTGCTTGACTACCTGACTGACTGCTTGACTGACTAACTGACTGGACAGGACTGACCGACTGACTGACTGACAGACTGACTGAATAAGGATGACTGACAGACTGACTGAATAAGACTGACTGACTGACTGACTGACAGACTGACTGAATAAGGCTGACCGACTGACTGACTGCCTGACTGACTGACTGACTGAATGACTGACCGAGACTGACTGACTGACTGACTGAGACTGGACTGGACTGACTGACTGACTGACTGACTGAGACTGACTGACTGCTTTAGTGACTAACTGACTGCACAGGACTGACCGACTGACTGACTGACTGACTGCCTGACTGACTGACTGACTGAATGACTGACTGACTGAGACTAAATGACTGACTGCTTGACTGACTGGCTGAAGGACTAACTGACTGACTGAGTGACTGACTGACTGGACTGACTGACTGAGACTGAATGACTGAGTGCTTGACTGATTGACTGTCAGACTGACTGACTGACTTCGCAAAAGGGAAAAATAAAAAAAAAGAATTATAAAATTAGAAAAAAATATTTGCATTTAAGATTTCCTTTCCGGCCGGGACTCGAACCCAGTACCACGCGCTAGGAACCCAACGGTCTAGCCATTAGGCTATCGGAGCTCTGTCGATGGAAGTCTTAAATATAATAAAAACAAAAAATGCACCTTGGTAATTATTGATTCAAACACTTTGAAATTTACAGGTCGAATAATTAAACTGACTCCGAATTTTTCTCCCTACATAAATAATCAATATTCGCAAAAGAGAAAAATTTAAAAAAAAAGAAGAAGAAATTTCAAATTAGAAACTAAAAGTATACATTGAAGATTTTCGTTCAGGCTGGGACTCGAACCCAGGGCCACTCGCTTGGAAGCCTAACACTCTAGCCATTAGTCTATGGGAGCTCTGTCGGGGGGAGTTTTAAATATAATAAAAACAAAAAATGCACCTTGGTAATTGTTTATTTAAACACTTTGAAATCTTCGTGTCGAAAAATTAAACTGACTCAGAATTTTCTTCCCTACATAAATAATCAATAATTGCAAAGGAAAGAAATTGAAAAAAAAAAAAGAATTTTCAAATTAGAAAAGAAATATATACATTGAAGATATTCGCTCCGGCTGGGACTCGAACCCAGGCCACTCGCTTGGAAGACCAACGGTCTAGCCATTAGGCTATCGGAGTTCTGTCGAGCGGAGTCTTACTGCCTGACTGATACTGCCTGACTGACAGACTGACTCACTGACTGACTGATACTGACTGACTGACTCACTGACTGACCGAGACTGACAGACTAACTGCCTGACTGACTGAGACTGGACTGACTGACTGACTGACTGACTGACTGACTAACTGACTGACTGAGACTGACTGACTGACTGCTTGACTCTCTGACTGGCTATTTCACTGACTGACTGAATGACTAAATGACTGACTGACACTGACTGACTGACTGCTTGACTACCTGACTGACTGCTTGACTGACTAACTGACTGGACAGGACTGACCGACTGACTGACTGACAGACTGACTGAATAAGGATGACTGACAGACTGACTGAATAAGGCTGACTGACTGACTGACTGACAGACTGACTGAATAAGGCTGACCGACTGACTGACTGCCTGACTGACTGACTGACTGAATGACTGACTGACTGACTGACCGAGACTGACTGACTGACTGACTGAGACTGGACTGGACTGACTGACTGACTGACTGAGACTGACTGACTGCTTTAGTGACTAACTGACTGCACAGGACTGACCGACTGACTGACTGACTGACTGCCTGACTGACTGACTGACTGAATGACTGACTGACTGAGACTAAATGACTGACTGCTTGACTGACTGGCTGAAGGACTAACTGACTGACTGAGTGACTGACTGACTGGACTGACTGACTGAGACTGAATGACTGAGTGCTTGACTGATTGACTGTCAGACTGACTGACTGACTTCGCAAAAGGGAAAAATAAAAAAAAAGTATTATAAAATTAGAAAAAAATATTTGCATTTAAGATTTCCTTTCCGGCCGGGACTCGAACCCAGTACCACGCGCTAGGAACCCAACGGTCTAGCCATTAGGCTATCGGAGCTCTGTCGATGGAAGTCTTAAATATAATAAAAACAAAAAATGCACCTTGGTAATTATTGATTCAAACACTTTGAAATTTACAGGTCGAATAATTAAACTGACTCAGAATTTTTCTCCCTACATAAATAATCAATATTCGCAAAAGAGAAAAATTAAAAAAAAAAAAGAAGAAATTTCAAATTAGAAAAGAAATATATACATTGAAGATATTCGCTCCGGCTGGGACTCGAACCCAGGCCACTTGCTTGGAAGACCAGCGGTCTAGCCATTAGGCTATCGGAGTTCTGTCGAGCGGAGTCTTACAGCCTGACTGATACTGCCTGACTGACAGACTGACTCACTGACTGACTGATACTGACTGACTGACTCACTGACTGACCGAGACTGACTGACTAACTGCCTGACTGACTGACTGACTGACTGACTAACTGACTGACTGAGACTGACTGACTGACTGCTTGACTCTCTGACTGGCTATTTCACTGACTGACTGAATGACTAAATGACTGACTGACACTGACTGACTGACTGCTCGACTACCTGACTGACTGCTTGACTGACTAACTGACTGGACAGGACTGACCGACTGACTGACTGACAGACTGACTGAATAAGGATGACTGACAGACTGACTGAATAAGGCTGACTGACTGACTGACTGACTGACAGACTGACTGAATAAGGCTGACCGACTGACTGACTGCCTGACTGACTGACTGACTGACTGACTGACTGACCGAGACTGACTGACTGACTGACTGAGACTGGACTGGACTGACTGACTGACTGACTGACTGAGACTGACTGACTGCTTTAGTGACTAACTGACTGCACAGGACTGACCGACTGACTGACTGACTGACTGCCTGACTGACTGACTGACTGAATGACTGACTGACTGAGACTAAATGACTGACTGCTTGACTGACTGGCTGAAGGACTAACTGACTGACTGAGTGACTGACTGACTGGACTGACTGACTGAGACTGAATGACTGAGTGCTTGACTGATTGACTGTCAGACTGACTGACTGACTTCGCAAAAGGGAAAAATAAAAAAAAAAGAATTATAAAATTAGAAAAAAATATTTGCATTTAAGATTTCCTTTCCGGCCGGGACTCGAACCCAGTACCACGCGCTAGGAACCCAACGGTCTAGCCATTAGGCTATCGGAGCTCTGTCGATGGAAGTCTTAAATATAATAAAAACAAAAAATGCACCTTGGTAATTATTGATTCAAACCCTTTGAAATTTACAGGTCGAATAATTAAACTGACTCAGAATTTTTCTCCCTACATAAATAATCAATATTCGCAAAAGAGAAAAATTTAAAAAAAAAAGAAGAAGAAATTTCAAATTAGAAACTAAAAGTATACATTGAAGATTTTCGTTCAGGCTGGGACTCGAACCCAGGGCCACTCGCTTGGAAGCCTAACACTCTAGCCATTAGTCTATGGGAGCTCTGCCGGTGGGAGTTTTAAATATAATAAAAACAAAAAATGCACCTTGGTAATTGTTTATTTAAACACTTTGAAATCTTCGTGTCGAAAAATTAAACTGACTCAGAATTTTCTTCCCTACATAAATAATCAATAATTGCAAAGGAAAGAAATTGAAAAAAAAAAGAATTTTCAAATTAGAAAAGAAATATATACATTGAAGATATTCGCTCCGGCTGGGACTCGAACCCCGGCCACTTGCTTGGAAGACCAGCGGTCTAGCCATTAGGCTATCGGAGTTCTGTCGAGCGGAGTCTTACTGCCTGACTGATACTGCCTGACTGACAGACTGACTCACTGACTGACTGATACTGACTGACTGACTCACTGACTGACCGAGACTGACTGACTAACTGCCTGACTGACTGAGACTGGACTGACTGACTGCTTGACTCTCTGACTGGCTATTTCACTGACTGACTGAATGACTAAATGACTGACTGACACTGACTGACTGACTGCTTGACTACCTGACTGACTGCTTGACTGACTAACTGACTGGACAGGACTGACCGACTGACTGACTGACAGACTGACTGAATAAGGATGACTGACAGACTGACTGAATAAGGCTGACTGACTGACTGACTGACAGACTGACTGAATAAGGCTGACCGACTGACTGACTGCCTGACTGACTGAATGACTGACTGACTGACTGACCGAGACTGACTGACTGACTGACTGAGACTGGACTGGACTGACTGACTGACTGACTGACTGAGACTGACTGACTGCTTTAGTGACTAACTGACTGCACAGGACTGACCGACTGACTGACTGACTGCCTGACTGACAGACTGACTGACTGACTGACTGAATGACTGACTGACTGAGACTAAATGACTGACTGCTTGACTGACTGGCTGAAGGACTAACTGACTGACTGAGTGACTGACTGACTGACTGAGACTGAATGACTGAGTGCTTGACTGATTGACTGTCAGACTGACTGACTGACTTCGCAAAAGGGAAAAATAAAAAACAAAGAATTATAAAATTAGAAAAAAATATTTGCATTTAAGATTTCCTTTCCGGCCGGGACTCGAACCCAGTACCACGCGCTTGGAACCCAACGGTCTAGCCATTAGGCTATCGGAGCTCTGTCGATGGAAGTCTTAAATATAATAAAAACAAAAAATGCACCTTGGTAATTATTGATTCAAACACTTTGAAATTTACAGGTCGAATAATTAAACTGACTCAGAATTTTTCTCCCTACATAAATAATCAATATTCGCAAAAGAGAAAAATTAAAAAAAAAAGAAGAAATTTCAAATTAGAAACTAAAAGTATACATTGAAGCTTTTCGTTCAGGCTGGGACTCGAACCCAGGGCCACTCGCTTGGAAGCCTAACACTCTAGCCATTAGTCTATGGGAGCTCTGCCGGGGGGAGTTTTAAATATAATAAAAACAAAAAATGCACCTTGGTAATTGTTTATTTAAACACTTTGAAATCTTCGTGTCGAAAAATTAAACTGACTCAGAATTTTCTTCCCTACATAAATAATCAATAATTGCAAAGGAAAGAAATTGAAAAAAAAAAGAATTTTCAAATTAGAAAAGAAATATATACATTGAAGATATTCGCTCCGGCTGGGACTCGAACCCAGGCCACTCGCTTGGAAGACCAGCGGTCTAGCCATTAGGCTATCGGAGTTCTGTGGAGCGGAGTCTTACTGCCTGACTGATACTGCCTGACTGACAGACTGACTCACTGACTGACTGATACTGACTGACTGACACACTGACTGACCGAGACTGACTAACTAACTGCCTGACTGACTGAGACTGGACTGACTGACTGACTGACTGACTGACTGACTAACTGACTGACTGAGACTGACTGACTGACTGCTTGACTCTCTGACTGGCTATTTCACTGACTGACTGAATGACTAAATGACTGACTGACACTGACTGACTGACTGCTTGACTACCTGACTGACTGCTTGACTGACTAACTGACTGGACAGGACTGACCGACTGACTGACTGACAGACTGACTGAATAAGGATGACTGACAGACTGACTGAATAAGGCTGACTGACTGACTGACTGACAGACTGACTGAATAAGGCTGACCGACTGACTGACTGACTGACTGACTGACTGACTGAATGACTGACTGACTGACTGACCGAGACTGACTGACTGACTGACTGAGACTGGACTGGACTGACTGACTGAGACTGACTGACTGCTTTAGTGACTAACTGACTGCACAGGACTGACCGACTGACTGACTGACTGACTGCCTGACTGTCAGACTGACTGACTGACTTCGCAAAAGGGAAAAATAAAAAAAAAGAATTATAAAATTAGAAAAAAATATTTGCATTTAAGATTTCCTTTCCGGCCGGGACTCGAACCCAGTACCACGCGCTAGGAACCCAACGGTCTAGCCATTAGGCTATCGGAGCTCTGTCGATGGAAGTCTTAAATATAATAAAAACAAAAAATGCACCTTGGTAATTATTGATTCAAACACTTTGAAATTTACAGGTCGAATAATTAAACTGACTCAGAATTTTTCTCCCTACATAAATAATCAATATTCGCAAAAGAGAAAAATTTAAAAAAAAGAAGAAATTTCAAATTAGAAACTAAAAGTATACATTGAAGATATTCGCTCCGGCTGGGACTCGAACCCAGGCCACTCGCTTGGAAGACCAGCGGTCTAGCCATTAGGCTATCGGAGTTCTGTCGAGCGGAGTCTTACTGCCTGACTGATACTGCCTGACTGACAGACTGACTCACTGACTGACTGATACTGACTGACTGACACACTGACTGACCGAGACTGACTGACTAACTGCCTGACTGACTGAGACTGGACTGACTGACTGACTGACTGACTGACTGACTAACTGACTGACTGAGACTGACTGACTGACTGCTTGACTCTCTGACTGGCTATTTCACTGACTGACTGAATGACTAAATGACTGACTGACACTGACTGACTGACTGCTTGACTACCTGACTGACTGCTTGACTGACTAACTGACTGGACAGGACTGACCGACTGACTGACTGACAGACTGACTGAATAAGGCTGACCGACTGACTGACTGCCTGACTGACTGACTGACTGAATGACTGACTGACTGACTGACCGAGACTGACTGACTGACTGACTGAGACTGGACTGGACTGACTGACTGACTGACTGACTGAGACTGACTGACTGCTTTAGTGACTAACTGACTGCACAGGACTGACCGACTGACTGACTGACTGACTGCCTGACTGACTGACTGACTGAATGACTGACTGACTGAGACTAAATGACTGACTGCTTGACTGACTGGCTGAAGGACTAACTGACTGACTGAGTGACTGACTGACTGGACTGACTGACTGAGACTGAATGACTGAGTGCTTGACTGATTGACTGTCAGACTGACTGACTGACTTCGCAAAAGGAAAAATAAAAAAAAAAGAATTATAAAATTAGAAAAAAAAATTTGCATTTAAGATTTCCTTTCCGGCCGGGACTCGAACCCAGTACCACGCGCTAGGAACCCAACGGTCTAGCCATTAGGCTATCGGAGCTCTGTCGATGGGAGTTTTAAATATAATAAAAACAAAAAATGCACCTTGGTAATTGTTTATTTAAACACTTTGAAATCTTTGTGTCGAAAAATTAAACTGACTCAGAATTTTCTTCCCTACATAAATAATCAATAATTGCAAAGGAAAGAAATTGAAAAAAAAAGAATTTTCAAATTAGAAAAGAAATATATACATTGAAGATATTCGCTCCGGCTGGGACTCGAACCCAGGCCACTCGCTTGGAAGACCAGCGGTCTAGCAATTAGGCTATCGGAGTTCTGTCGAGCGGAGTCTTACTGCCTGACTGATACTGCCTGACTGACAGACTGACTCACTGACTGACTGATACTGACTGACTGACTCACTGACTGACCGAGACTGACTGACTAACTGCCTGACTGACTGAGACTGGACTGACTGACTGACTGACTGACTGACTGACTAACTGACTGACTGAGACTGACTGACTGACTGCTTGACTCTCTGACTGGCTATTTCACTGACTGACTGAATGACTAAATGACTGACTGACACTGACTGACTGACTGCTTGACTACCTGACTGACTGCTTGACTGACTAACTGACTGGACAGGACTGACCGGCTGACTGACTGACAGACTTACTGAATAAGGATGACTGACAGACTGACTGAATAAGGCTGACTGACTGACTGACTGACTGACTGAATAAGGCTGACGGACTGACTGACTGCCTGACTGACTGACTGACTGAATGACTGACTGACTGACTGACCGAGACTGACTGACTGACTGACTGAGACTGGACTGGACTGACTGATTGACTGACTGACTGAGACTGACTGACTGCTTTAGTGACTAACTGACTGCACAGGACTGACCGACTGACTGACTGACTGACTGACTGACTGACTGAATGACTGACTGACTGAGACTAAATGACTGACTGCTTGACTGACTGGCTGAAGGACTAACTGACTGACTGAGTGACTGACTGACTGGACTGACTGACTGAGACTGAATGACTGAGTGCTTGACTGATTGACTGTCAGACTGACTGACTGACTTCGCAAAAGGGAAAAATAAAAAAAAAAGAATTATAAAATTAGAAAAAAATATTTGCATTTAAGATTTCCTTTCCGGCCGGGACTCGAACCCAGTACCACGCGCTAGGAACCCAACGGTCTAGCCATTAGGCTATCGGAGCTCTGTCGATGGAAGTCTTAAATATAATAAAAACAAAAAATGCACCTTGGTAATTATTGATTCAAACACTTTGAAATTTACAGGTCGAATAATTAAACTGACTCAGAATTTTTCTCCCTACATAAATAATCAATATTCGCAAAAGAGAAAAATTAAAAAAAAAAGAAGAAGAAATTTCAAATTAGAAACTAAAAGTATACATTGAAGATTTTCGTTCAGGCTGGGACTCGAACCCAGGGCCAATCGCTTGGAAGCCTAACACTCTAGCCATCAGTCTATGGGAGCTCTGTCGGTGGGAGTTTTAAATATAATAAAAACAAAAAATGCACCTTGGTAATTGTTTATTTAAACACTTTGAAATCTTTGTGTCGAAAAATTAAACTGACTCAGAATTTTCTTCCCTACATAAATAATCAATAATTGCAAAGGAAAGAAATTGAAAAAAAAAAGAATTTTCAAATTAGAAAAGAAATATATACATTGAAGATATTCGCTCCGGCTGGGACTCGAACCCAGGCCACTCGCTTGGAAGACCAGCGGTCTAGCCATTAGGCTATCGGAGTTCTGTCGAGCGGAGTCTTACTGCCTGACTGATACTGCCTGACTGACAGACTGACTCACTGACTGACTGATACTGACTGACTGACTCACTGACTGACCGAGATTGACTGACTAACTGCCTGACTGACTGAGACTGGACTGACTGACTGACTGACTGACTGACTGACAGACTGACTGAATAAGGCTGACCGACTGACTGACTGCCTGACTGACTGAATGACTGACTGACTGACTGACCGAGACTGACTGACTGACTGACTGAGACTGGACTGGACTGACTGACTGACTGACTGACTGAGACTGACTGACTGCTTTAGTGACTCACTGACTGCACAGGACTGACCGACTGACTGACTGACTGCCTGACTGACTGACTGACTGACTGACTGACTGAATGACTGACTGACTGAGACTAAATGACTGACTGCTTGACTGACTGGCTGAAGGACTAACTGACTGACTGAGTGACTGACTGACTGACTGAGACTGAATGACTGAGTGCTTGACTGATTGACTGTCAGACTGACTGACTGACTTCGCAAAAGGGAAAAATAAAAAAAAAAAGAATTATAAAATTAGAAAAAAATATTTGCATTTAAGATTTCCTTTCCGGCCGGGACTCGAACCCAGTACCACGCGCTTGGAACCCAACGGTCTAGCCATTAGGCTATCGGAGCTCTGTCGATGGAAGTCTTAAATATAATAAAAACAAAAAATGCACCTTGGTAATTATTGATTCAAACACTTTGAAATTTACAGGTCGAATAATTAAACTGACTCAGAATTTTTCTCCCTACATAAATAATCAATATTCGCAAAAGAGAAAAATTAAAAAAAAAAGAAGAAATTTCAAATTAGAAACTAAAAGTATACATTGAAGCTTTTCGTTCAGGCTGGGACTCGAACCCAGGGCCACTCGCTTGGAAGCCTAACACTCTAGCCATTAGTCTATGGGAGCTCTGCCGGTGGGAGTTTTAAATATAATAAAAACAAAAAATGCACCTTGGTAATTGTTTATTTAAACACTTTGAAATCTTTGTGTCGAAAAATTAAACTGACTCAGAATTTTCTTCCCTACATAAATAATCAATAATTGCAAAGGAAAGAAATTGAAAAAAAAAAGAATTTTCAAATTAGAAAAGAAATATATACATTGAAGATATTCGCTCCGGCTGGGACTCGAACCCAGGCCACTCGCTTGGAAGACCAGCGGTCTAGCCATTAGGCTATCGGAGTTCTGTGGAGCGGAGTCTTACTGCCTGACTGATACTGCCTGACTGACAGACTGACTCACTGACTGACTGATACTGACTGACTGACACACTGACTGACCGAGACTGACTAACTAACTGCCTGACTGACTGAGACTGGACTGACTGACTGACTGACTGACTGACTGACTAACTGACTGACTGAGACTGACTGACTGACTGCTTGACTCTCTGACTGGCTATTTCACTGACTGACTGAATGACTAAATGACTGACTGACACTGACTGACTGACTGCTTGACTACCTGACTGACTGCTTGACTGACTAACTGACTGGACAGGACTGACCGACTGACTGACTGACAGACTGACTGAATAAGGATGACTGACAGACTGACTGAATAAGGCTGACTGACTGACTGACTGACAGACTGACTGAATAAGGCTGACCGACTGACTGACTGACTGACTGACTGACTGACTGAATGACTGACTGACTGACTGACCGAGACTGACTGACTGACTGACTGAGACTGACTGACTGCTTTAGTGACTAACTGACTGCACAGGACTGACCGACTGACTGACTGACTGACTGCCTGACTGACTGACTGACTGAATGACTGACTGACTGAGACTAAATGACTGACTGCTTGACTGACTGGCTGAAGGACTAACTGACTGACTGAGTGACTGACTGACTGGACTGACTGACTGAGACTGAATGACTGAGTGCTTGACTGATTGACTGTCAGACTGACTGACTGACTTCGCAAAAGGAAAAATAAAAAAAAAAAGAATTATAAAATTAGAAAAAAATAATGGCATTTAAGATTTCCTTTCCGGCCGGGACTCGAACCCAGTACCACGCGCTAGGAACCCAACGGTCTAGCCATTAGGCTATCGGAGCTCTGTCGATGGAAGTCTTAAATATAATAAAAACAAAAAATGCACCTTGGTAATTATTGATTCAAACACTTTGAAATTTACAGGTCGAGTAATTAAACTGACTCAGAATTTTTCTCCCTACATAAATAATCAATATTCGCAAAAGAGAAAAATTAAAAAAAAAAGAAGAAGAAATTTCAAATTAGAAACTAAAAGTATACATTGAAGATTTTCGTTCAGGCTGGGACTCGAACCCAGGGCCACTCGCTTGGAAGCCTAACACTCTAGCCATTAGTCTATGGGCGCTCTGTCGGTGGGAGTTTTAAATATAATAAAAACAAAAAATGCACCTTGGTAATTGTTTATTTAAACACTTTGAAATCTTCGTGTCGAAAAATTAAACTGACTCAGAATTTTCTTCCCTACATAAATAATCAATAATTGCAAAGGAAAGAAATTGAAAAAAAAAAAGAATTTTCAAATTAGAAAAGAAATATATACATTGAAGATATTCGCTCCGGCTGGGACTCGAACCCAGGCCACTCGCTTGGAAGACCAGCGGTCTAGCCATTAGGCTATCGGAGTTCTGTCGAGCGGAGTCTTACTGCCTGACTGATACTGCCTGACTGACAGACTGACTCACTGACTGACTGATACTGACTGACTGACTCACTGACTGACCGAGATTGACTGACTAACTGCCTGACTGACTGAGACTGGACTGACTGACTGACTGACTGACTGACTAACTGACTGACTGAGACTGACTGACTGACTGCTTGACTCTCTGACTGGCTATTTCACTGACTGACTGAATGACTAAATGACTGACTGACACTGACTGACTGACTGCTTGACTACCTGACTGACTGCTTGACTGACTAACTGACTGGACAGGACTGACCGACTGACTGACTGACAGACTGACTGAATAAGGATGACTGACAGACTGACTGAATAAGGCTGACTGACTGACTGACTGACAGACTGACTGAATAAGGCTGACCGACTGACTGACTGCCTGACTGACTGACTGACTGAATGACTGACTGACTGACTGACCGAGACTGACTGACTGACTGACTGAGACTGGACTGGACTGACTGACTGAGACTGACTGACTGCTTTAGTGACTAACTGACTGCACAGGACTGACCGACTGACTGACTGACTGACTGCCTGACTGTCAGACTGACTGACTGACTTCGCAAAAGGGAAAAATAAAAAAAAAGAATTATAAAATTAGAAAAAAATATTTGCATTTAAGATTTCCTTTCCGGCCGGGACTCGAACCCAGTACCACGCGCTAGGAACCCAACGGTCTAGCCATTAGGCTATCGGAGCTCTGTCGATGGAAGTCTTAAATATAATAAAAACAAAAAATGCACCTTGGTAATTATTGATTCAAACACTTTGAAATTTACAGGTCGAATAATTAAACTGACTCAGAATTTTTCTCCCTACATAAATAATCAATATTCGCAAAAGAGAAAAATTAAAAAAAAAGAAGAAATTTCAAATTAGAAACTAAAAGTATACATTGAAGATTTTCGTTCAGGCTGGGACTCGAACCCAGGGCCACTCGCTTGGAAGCCTAACACTCTAGCCATTAGTCTATGGGAGCTCTGTCGGTGGGAGTTTTAAATATAATAAAAACAAAAAATGCACCTTGGTAATTGTTTATTTAAACACTTTGAAATCTTCGTGTCGAAAAATTAAACTGACTCAGAATTTTCTTCCCTACATAAATAATCAATAATTGCAAAGGAAAGAAATTGAAAAAAAAAAGAATTTTCAAATTAGAAAAGAAATATTTACATTGAAGATATTCGCTCCGGCTGGGACTCGAACCCAGGCCACTCGCTTGGAAGACCAGCGGTCTAGCCATTAGGCTATCGGAGTTCTGTCGAGCGGAGTCTTACTGCCTGACTGATACTGCCTGACTGACAGACTGACTCACTGACTGACTGATACTGACTGACTGACACACTGACTGACCGAGACTGACTGACTAACTGCCTGACTGACTGAGACTGGACTGACTGACTGACTGACTGACTGACTGACTAACTGACTGACTGAGACTGACTGACTGACTGCTTGACTCTCTGACTGGCTATTTCACTGACTGACTGAATGACTAAATGACTGACTGACACTGACTGACTGACTGCTTGACTACCTGACTGACTGCTTGACTGACTAACTGACTGGACAGGACTGACCGACTGACTGACTGACAGACTGACTGAATAAGGATGACTGACAGACTGACTGAATAAGGCTGACTGACTGACTGACTGACAGACTGACTGAATAAGGCTGACCGACTGACTGACTGACTGACTGAATGACTGACTGACTGACTGACCGAGACTGACTGACTGACTGACTGAGACTGGACTGGACTGACTGACTGACTGACTGACTGAGACTGACTGACTGCTTTAGTGACTAACTGACTGCACAGGACTGACTGACTGACTGACTGACTGACTGACTGACTGCCTGACTGACTGACTGACTGAATGACTGACTGACTGAGACTAAATGACTGACTGCTTGACTGACTGGCTGAAGGACTAACTGACTGACTGAGTGACTGACTGACTGGACTGACTGACTGAGACTGAATGACTGAGTGCTTGACTGATTGACTGTCAGACTGACTGACTGACTTCGCAAAAGGAAAAATAAAAAAAAAGAATTATAAAATTAGAAAAAAATATTTGCATTTAAGATTTCCTTTCCGGCCGGGACTCGAACCCAGTACCACGCGCTAGGAACCCAACGGTCTAGCCATTAGGCTATCGGAGCTCTGTCGATGGAAGTCTTAAATATAATAAAAACAAAAAATGCACCTTGGTAATTATTGATTCAAACACTTTGAAATTTACAGGTCGAGTAATTAAACTGACTCAGAATTTTTCTCCCTACATAAATAATCAATATTCGCAAAAGAGAAAAATTAAAAAAAAAAGAAGAAGAAATTTCAAATTAGAAACTAAAAGTATACATTGAAGATTTTCGTTCAGGCTGGGACTCGAACCCAGGGCCACTCGCTTGGAAGCCTAACACTCTAGCCATTAGTCTATGGGCGCTCTGTCGGTGGGAGTTTTAAATATAATAAAAACAAAAAATGCACCTTGGTAATTGTTTATTTAAACACTTTGAAATCTTCGTGTCGAAAAATTAAACTGACTCAGAATTTTCTTCCCTACATAAATAATCAATAATTGCAAAGGAAAGAAATTGAAAAAAAAAAAGAATTTTCAAATTAGAAAAGAAATATATACATTGAAGATATTCGCTCCGGCTGGGACTCGAACCCAGGCCACTCGCTTGGAAGACCAGCGGTCTAGCCATTAGGCTATCGGAGTTCTGTCGAGCGGAGTCTTACTGCCTGACTGATACTGCCTGACTGACAGACTGACTCACTGACTGACTGATACTGACTGACTGACTCACTGACTGACCGAGATTGACTGACTAACTGCCTGACTGACTGAGACTGGACTGACTGACTGACTGACTGACTGACTAACTGACTGACTGAGACTGACTGACTGACTGCTTGACTCTCTGACTGGCTATTTCACTGACTGACTGAATGACTAAATGACTGACTGACACTGACTGACTGACTGCTTGACTACCTGACTGACTGCTTGACTGACTAACTGACTGGACAGGACTGACCGACTGACTGACTGACAGACTGACTGAATAAGGATGACTGACAGACTGACTGAATAAGGCTGACTGACTGACTGACTGACAGACTGACTGAATAAGGCTGACCGACTGACTGACTGCCTGACTGACTGACTGACTGAATGACTGACTGACTGACTGACCGAGACTGACTGACTGACTGACTGAGACTGGACTGGACTGACTGACTGAGACTGACTGACTGCTTTAGTGACTAACTGACTGCACAGGACTGACCGACTGACTGACTGACTGACTGCCTGACTGTCAGACTGACTGACTGACTTCGCAAAAGGGAAAAATAAAAAAAAAGAATTATAAAATTAGAAAAAAATATTTGCATTTAAGATTTCCTTTCCGGCCGGGACTCGAACCCAGTACCACGCGCTAGGAACCCAACGGTCTAGCCATTAGGCTATCGGAGCTCTGTCGATGGAAGTCTTAAATATAATAAAAACAAAAAATGCACCTTGGTAATTATTGATTCAAACACTTTGAAATTTACAGGTCGAGTAATTAAACTGACTCAGAATTTTTCTCCCTACATAAATAATCAATATTCGCAAAAGAGAAAAATTAAAAAAAAAGAAGAAGAAATTTCAAATTAGAAACTAAAAGTATACATTGAAGATTTTCGTTCAGGCTGGGACTCGAACCCAGGGCCACTCGCTTGGAAGCCTAACACTCTAGCCATTAGTCTATGGGCGCTCTGTCGGTGGGAGTTTTAAATATAATAAAAACAAAAAATGCACCTTGGTAATTGTTTATTTAAACACTTTGAAATCTTCGTGTCGAAAAATTAAACTGACTCAGAATTTTCTTCCCTACATAAATAATCAATAATTGCAAAGGAAAGAAATTGAAAAAAAAAAAGAATTTTCAAATTAGAAAAGAAATATATACATTGAAGATATTTGCTCCGGCTGGGACTCGAACCCAGGCCACTCGCTTGGAAGACCAGCGGTCTAGCCATTAGGCTATCGGAGTTCTGTCGAGCGGAGTCTTACTGCCTGACTGATACTGCCTGACTGACAGACTGACTCACTGACTGACTGATACTGACTGACTGACTCACTGACTGACCGAGACTGACTGACTAACTGCCTGACTGACTGAGACTGGACTGACTGACTGACTGACTGACTGACTGACTAACTGACTGACTGAGACTGACTGACTGACTGCTTGACTCTCTGACTGGCTATTTCACTGACTGACTGAATGACTAAATGACTGACTGACACTGACTGACTGACTGCTTGACTACCTGACTGACTGCTTGACTGACTAACTGACTGGACAGGACTGACCGACTGACTGACTGACAGACTGACTGAATAAGGATGACTGACAGACTGACTGAATAAGGCTGACTGACTGACTGACTGACAGACTGACTGAATAAGGCTGACCGACTGACTGACTGCCTGACTGACTGACTGACTGAATGACTGACCGAGACTGACTGACTGACTGACTGAGACTGGACTGGACTGACTGACTGAGACTGACTGACTGCTTTAGTGACTAACTGACTGCACAGGACTGACCGACTGACTGACTGACTGACTGCCTGACTGTCAGACTGACTGACTGACTTCGCAAAAGGGAAAAATAAAAAAAAAAGAATTATAAAATTAGAAAAAAATATTTGCATTTAAGATTTCCTTTCCGGCCGGGACTCGAACCCAGTACCACGCGCTAGGAACCCAACGGTCTAGCCATTAGGCTATCGGAGCTCTGTCGATGGAAGTCTTAAATATAATAAAAACAAAAAATGCACCTTGGTAATTATTGATTCAAACACTTTGAAATTTACAGGTCGAATAATTAAACTGACTCAGAATTTTTCTCCCTACATAAATAATCAATATTCGCAAAAGAGAAAAATTAAAAAAAAAAGAAGAAATTTCAAATTAGAAACTAAAAGTATACATTGAAGATATTCGCTCCGGCTGGGACTCGAACCCAGGCCACTCGCTTGGAAGACCAGCGGTCTAGCCATTAGGCTATCGGAGTTCTGTCGAGCGGAGTCTTACTGCCTGACTGATACTGCCTGACTGACAGACTGACTCACTGACTGACTGATACTGACTGACTGACACACTGACTGACCGAGACTGACTGACTAACTGCCTGACTGACTGAGACTGGACTGACTGACTGACTGACTGACTGACTGACTAACTGACTGACTGAGACTGACTGACTGACTGCTTGACTCTCTGACTGGCTATTTCACTGACTGACTGAATGACTAAATGACTGACTGACACTGACTGACTGACTGCTTGACTACCTGACTGACTGCTTGACTGACTAACTGACTGGACAGGACTGACCGACTGACTGACTGACAGACTGACTGAATAAGGCTGACCGACTGACTGACTGCCTGACTGACTGACTGACTGAATGACTGACTGACTGACTGACCGAGACTGACTGACTGACTGACTGAGACTGGACTGGACTGACTGACTGACTGACTGACTGAGACTGACTGACTGCTTTAGTGACTAACTGACTGCACAGGACTGACCGACTGACTGACTGACTGACTGCCTGACTGACTGACTGACTGAATGACTGACTGACTGAGACTAAATGACTGACTGCTTGACTGACTGGCTGAAGGACTAACTGACTGACTGAGTGACTGACTGACTGGACTGACTGACTGAGACTGAATGACTGAGTGCTTGACTGATTGACTGTCAGACTGACTGACTGACTTCGCAAAAGGAAAAATAAAAAAAAAAGAATTATAAAATTAGAAAAAAAAATTTGCATTTAAGATTTCCTTTCCGGCCGGGACTCGAACCCAGTACCACGCGCTAGGAACCCAACGGTCTAGCCATTAGGCTATCGGAGCTCTGTCGATGGGAGTTTTAAATATAATAAAAACAAAAAATGCACCTTGGTAATTGTTTATTTAAACACTTTGAAATCTTTGTGTCGAAAAATTAAACTGACTCAGAATTTTCTTCCCTACATAAATAATCAATAATTGCAAAGGAAAGAAATTGAAAAAAAAAGAATTTTCAAATTAGAAAAGAAATATATACATTGAAGATATTCGCTCCGGCTGGGACTCGAACCCAGGCCACTCGCTTGGAAGACCAGCGGTCTAGCAATTAGGCTATCGGAGTTCTGTCGAGCGGAGTCTTACTGCCTGACTGATACTGCCTGACTGACAGACTGACTCACTGACTGACTGATACTGACTGACTGACTCACTGACTGACCGAGACTGACTGACTAACTGCCTGACTGACTGAGACTGGACTGACTGACTGACTGACTGACTGACTGACTAACTGACTGACTGAGACTGACTGACTGACTGCTTGACTCTCTGACTGGCTATTTCACTGACTGACTGAATGACTAAATGACTGACTGACACTGACTGACTGACTGCTTGACTACCTGACTGACTGCTTGACTGACTAACTGACTGGACAGGACTGACCGGCTGACTGACTGACAGACTTACTGAATAAGGATGACTGACAGACTGACTGAATAAGGCTGACTGACTGACTGACTGACTGACTGAATAAGGCTGACGGACTGACTGACTGCCTGACTGACTGACTGACTGAATGACTGACTGACTGACTAACCGAGACTGACTGACTGACTGACTGAGACTGGACTGGACTGACTGATTGACTGACTGACTGAGACTGACTGACTGCTTTAGTGACTAACTGACTGCACAGGACTGACCGACTGACTGACTGACTGACTGACTGACTGACTGACTGACTGAATGACTGACTGACTGAGACTAAATGACTGACTGCTTGACTGACTGGCTGAAGGACTAACTGACTGACTGAGTGACTGACTGACTGGACTGACTGACTGAGACTGAATGACTGAGTGCTTGACTGATTGACTGTCAGACTGACTGACTGACTTCGCAAAAGGGAAAAATAAAAAAAAAAAGAATTATAAAATTAGAAAAAAATATTTGCATTTAAGATTTCCTTTCCGGCCGGGACTCGAACCCAGTACCACGCGCTAGGAACCCAACGGTCTAGCCATTAGGCTATCGGAGCTCTGTCGATGGAAGTCTTAAATATAATAAAAACAAAAAATGCACCTTGGTAATTATTGATTCAAACACTTTGAAATTTACAGGTCGAATAATTAAACTGACTCAGAATTTTTCTCCCTACATAAATAATCAATATTCGCAAAAGAGAAAAATTAAAAAAAAAAAGAAGAAGAAATTTCAAATTAGAAACTAAAAGTATACATTGAAGATTTTCGTTCAGGCTGGGACTCGAACCCAGGGCCACTCGCTTGGAAGCCTAACACTCTAGCCATCAGTCTATGGGAGCTCTGTCGGTGGGAGTTTTAAATATAATAAAAACAAAAAATGCACCTTGGTAATTGTTTATTTAAACACTTTGAAATCTTTGTGTCGAAAAATTAAACTGACTCAGAATTTTCTTCCCTACATAAATAATCAATAATTGCAAAGGAAAGAAATTGAAAAAAAAAAGAATTTTCAAATTAGAAAAGAAATATATACATTGAAGATATTCGCTCCGGCTGGGACTCGAACCCAGGCCACTCGCTTGGAAGACCAGCGGTCTAGCCATTAGGCTATCGGAGTTCTGTCGAGCGGAGTCTTACTGCCTGACAGATACTGCCTGACTGACTCACTGACTGACTGATACTGACTGACTGACTCACTGACTGACCGAGACTGACTGACTAACTGCCTGACTGACTGAGACTGGACTGACTGACTGACTGACTGACTGACTGACTAACTGACTGACTGAGACTGACTGACTGACTGCTTGACTCTCTGACTGGCTATTTCACTGACTGACTGAATGACTAAATGACTGACTGACACTGACTGACTGACTGCTTGACTACCTGACTGACTGCTTGACTGACTAACTGACTGGACAGGACTGACCGGCTGACTGACTGACAGACTTACTGAATAAGGATGACTTACAGACTGACTGAATAAGGCTGACTGACTGACTGACTGACTGACTGAATAAGGCTGACGGACTGACTGACTGCCTGACTGACTGACTGACTGAATGACTGACTGACTGACCGAGACTGACTGACTGACTGACTGAGACTGGACTGGACTGACTGATTGACTGACTGACTGAGACTGACTGACTGCTTTAGTGACTAACTGACTGCACAGGACTGACCGACTGACTGACTGACTGACTGACTGACTGACTGACTGACTGACTGAATGACTGACTGACTGAGACTAAATGACTGACTGCTTGACTGACTGGCTGAAGGACTAACTGACTGACTGAGTGACTGACTGACTGGACTGACTGACTGAGACTGAATGACAGAGTGCTTGACTGATTGACTGTCAGACTGACTGACTGACTTCGCAAAAGGGAAAAATAAAAAAAAAAGAATTATAAAATTAGAAAAAAATATTTGCATTTAAGATTTCCTTTCCGGCCGGGACTCGAACCCAGTACCACGCGCTAGGAACCCAACGGTCTAGCCATTAGGCTATCGGAGCTCTGTCGATGGAAGTCTTAAATATAATAAAAACAAAAAATGCACCTTGGTAATTATTGATTCAAACACTTTGAAATTTACAGGTCGAATAATTAAACTGACTCAGAATTTTTCTCCCTACATAAATAATCAATATTCGCAAAAGAGAAAAATTAAAAAAAAAAGAAGAAGAAATTTCAAATTAGAAACTAAAAGTATACATTGAAGATTTTCGTTCAGGCTGGGACTCGAAGCCAGGGCCACTCGCTTGGAAGCCTAACACTCTAGCCATTAGTCTATGGGAGCTCTGTCGGTGGGCGTTTTAAATATAATAAAAACAAAAAATGCACCTTGGTAATTGTTTATTTAAACACTTTGAAATCTTCGTGTCGAAAAATTAAACTGACTCAGAATTTTCTTCCCTACATAAATAATCAATAATTGCAAAGGAAAGAAATTGAAAAAAAAAAGAATTTTCAAATTAGAAAAGAAATATATACATTGAAGATATTCGCTCCGGCTGGGACTCGAACCCAGGACACTCGCTTGGAAGACCAGCGGTCTAGCCATTAGGCTATCGGAGTTCTGTCGAGCGGAGTCTTACTGCCTGACTGATACTGCCTGACTGACAGACTGACTCACTGACTGACTGATACTGACTGACTGACTCACTGACTGACCGAGACTGACTGACTAACTGCCTGACTGACTGAGACTGACTGACTGACTGCTTGACTCTCTGACTGGCTATTTCACTGACTGACTGAATGACTAAATGACTGACTGACACTGACTGACTGACTGCTTGACTACCTGATTGACTGCTTGACTGACTAACTGACTGGACAGGACTGACCGACTGACTGACTGACAGACTGACTGAATAAGGATGACTGACAGACTGACTGAATAAGGCTGACTGACTGTCTGACAGACTGACTGAATAAGGCTGACCGACTGACTGACTGCCTGACTGACTGACTGACTGAATGACTGACCGAGACTGACTGACTGACTGACTGAGACTGGACTGGACTGACTGACTGACTGACTGACTGAGACTGACTGACTGCTTTAGTGACTAACTGACTGCACAGGACTGACCGACTGACTGACTGACTGACTGCCTGACTGACTGACTGACTGAATGACTGACTGACTGACTGACTGAATGACTGACTGACTGAGACTAAATGACTGACTGCTTGACTGACTGGCTGAAGGACTAACTGACTGACTGAGTGACTGACTGACTGGACTGACTGACTGAGACTGAATGACTGAGTGCTTGACTGATTGACTGTCAGACTGACTGACTGACTTCGCAAAAGGGAAAAATAAAAAAAAAAGAATTATAAAATTAGAAAAAAATATTTGCATTTAAGATTTCCTTTCCGGCCGGGACTCGAACCCAGTACCACGCGCTAGGAACCCAACGGTCTAGCCATTAGGCTATCGGAGCTCTGTCGATGGAAGTCTTAAATATAATAAAAACAAAAAATGCACCTTGGTAATTATTGATTCAAACACTTTGAAATTTACAGGTCGAATAATTAAACTGACTCAGAATTTTTCTCCCTACATAAATAATCAATATTCGCAAAAGAGAAAAATTAAAAAAAAAAGAAGAAGAAATTTCAAATTAGAAACTAAAAGTATACATTGAAGATTTTCGTTCAGGCTGGGACTCGAACCCAGGGCCACTCGCTTGGAAGCCTAACACTCTAGCCATTAGTCTATGGGAGCTCTGTCGGTGGGAGTTTTAAATATAATAAAAACAAAAAATGCACCTTGGTAATTGTTTATTTAAACACTCTGAAATCTTCGTGTCGAAAAATTAAACTGACTCAGAATTTTCTTCCCTACATAAATAATCAATAATTGCAAAGGAAAGAAATTGAAAAAAAAAAGAATTTTCAAATTAGAAAAGAAATATATACATTGAAGATATTCGCTCCGGCTGGGACTCGAACCCAGGCCACTCGCTTGGAAGACCAGCGGTCTAGCCATTAGGCTATCGGAGTTCTGTCGAGCGGAGTCTTACTGCCTGACTGATACTGCCTGACTGACAGACTGACTCACTGACTGACTGATACTGACTGACTGACTCACTGACTGACTAACTGCCTGACTGACTGAGACTGGACTGACTGACTGACTGACTGACTGACTGACTAACTGACTGACTGAGACTGACTGACTGACTGCTTGACTCTCTGACTGGCTATTTCACTGACTGACTGAATGACTAAATGACTGACTGACACTGACTGACTGACTGCTTGACTACCTGACTGACTGCTTGACTGACTAACTGACTGGACAGGACTGACCGGCTGACTGACTGACAGACTTACTGAATAAGGATGACTGACAGACTGACTGAATAAGGCTGACTGACTGACTGACTGACTGACTGACTGAATAAGGCTGACGGACTGACTGACTGCCTGACTGACTGACTGACTGAATGACTGACTGACTGACCGAGACTGACTGACTGACTGACTGAGACTGGACTGGACTGACTGATTGACTGACTGACTGAGACTGACTGACTGCTTTAGTGACTAACTGACTGCACAGGACTGACCGACTGACTGACTGACTGACTGACTGACTGACTGACTGACTGAATGACTGACTGACTGAGACTAAATGACTGACTGCTTGACTGACTGGCTGAAGGACTAACTGACTGACTGAGTGACTGACTGACTGGACTGACTGACTGAGACTGAATGACTGAGTGCTTGACTGATTGACTGTCAGACTGACTGACTGACTTCGCAAAAGGGAAAAATAAAAAAAAAAGAATTATAAAATTAGAAAAAAATATTTGCATTTAAGATTTCCTTTCCGGCCGGGACTCGAACCCAGTACCACGCGCTAGGAACCCAACGGTCTAGCCATTAGGCTATCGGAGCTCTGTCGATGGAAGTCTTAAATATAATAAAAACAAAAAATGCACCTTGGTAATTATTGATTCAAACACTTTGAAATTTACAGGTCGAATAATTAAACTGACTCAGAATTTTTCTCCCTACATAAATAATCAATATTCGCAAAAGAGAAAAATTAAAAAAAAAAGAAGAAGAAATTTCAAATTAGAAACTAAAAGTATACATTGAAGATTTTCGTTCAGGCTGGGACTCGAAGCCAGGGCCACTCGCTTGGAAGCCTAACACTCTAGCCATTAGTCTATGGGAGCTCTGTCGGTGGGAGTTTTAAATATAATAAAAACAAAAAATGCACCTTGGTAATTGTTTATTTAAACACTTTGAAATCTTCGTGTCGAAAAATTAAACTGACTCAGAATTTTCTTCCCTACATAAATAATCAATAATTGCAAAGGAAAGAAATTGAAAAAAAAAAGAATTTTCAAATTAGAAAAGAAATATATACATTGAAGATATTCGCTCCGGCTGGGACTCGAACCCAGGCCACTCGCTTGGAAGACCAGCGGTCTAGCCATTAGGCTATCGGAGTTCTGTCGAGCGGAGTCTTACTGCCTGACTGATACTGCCTGACTGACAGACTGACTCACTGACTGACTGATACTGACTGACTGACTCACTGACTGACCGAGACTGACTGACTAACTGCCTGACTGACTGAGACTGACTGACTGACTGCTTGACTCTCTGACTGGCTATTTCACTGACTGACTGAATGACTAAATGACTGACTGACACTGACTGACTGACTGCTTGACTACCTGATTGACTGCTTGACTGACTAACTGACTGGACAGGACTGACCGACTGACTGACTGACAGACTGACTGAATAAGGATGACTGACAAACTGACTGAATAAGGCTGACTGACTGTCTGACAGACTGACTGAATAAGGCTGACCGACTGACTGACTGCCTGACTGACTGACTGACTGAATGACTGACCGAGACTGACTGACTGACTGACTGAGACTGGACTGGACTGACTGACTGACTGACTGACTGAGACTGACTGACTGCTTTAGTGACTAACTGACTGCACAGGACTGACCGACTGACTGACTGACTGACTGCCTGACTGACTGACTGACTGAATGACTGACTGACTGACTGAATGACTGACTGACTGAGACTAAATGACTGACTGCTTGACTGACTGGCTGAAGGACTAACTGACTGACTGAGTGACTGACTGACTGGACTGACTGACTGAGACTGAATGACTGAGTGCTTGACTGATTGACTGTCAGACTGACTGACTGACTTCGCAAAAGGGAAAAATAAAAAAAAAAGAATTATAAAATTAGAAAAAAATATTTGCATTTAAGATTTCCTTTCCGGCCGGGACTCGAACCCAGTACCACGCGCTAGGAACCCAACGGTCTAGCCATTAGGCTATCGGAGCTCTGTCGATGGAAGTCTTAAATATAATAAAAACAAAAAATGCACCTTGGTAATTATTGATTCAAACACTTTGAAATTTACAGGTCGAATAATTAAACTGACTCAGAATTTTTCTCCCTACATAAATAATCAATATTCGCAAAAGAGAAAAATTAAAAAAAAAAGAAGAAGAAATTTCAAATTAGAAACTAAAAGTATACATTGAAGATTTTCGTTCAGGCTGGGACTCGAACCCAGGGCCACTCGCTTGGAAGCCTAACACTCTAGCCATTAGTCTATGGGAGCTCTGTCGGTGAGAGTTTTAAATATAATAAAAACAAAAAATGCACCTTGGTAATTGTTTATTTAAACACTCTGAAATCTTCGTGTCGAAAAATTAAACTGACTCAGAATTTTCTTCCCTACATAAATAATCAATAATTGCAAAGGAAAGAAATTGAAAAAAAAAAGAATTTTCAAATTAGAAAAGAAATATATACATTGAAGATATTCGCTCCGGCTGGGACTCGAACCCAGGCCACTCGCTTGGAAGACCAGCGGTCTAGCCATTAGGCTATCGGAGTTCTGTCGAGCGGAGTCTTACTGCCTGACTGATACTGCCTGACTGACAGACTGACTCACTGACTGACTGACTGAGACTGGACTGACTCACTGACTGACCGAGACTGACTGACTAACTGCCTGACTGACTGAGACTGGACTGACTGACTGACTGACTGACTGACTGACTAACTGACTGACTGAGACTGACTGACTGACTGCTTGACTCTCTGACTGGCTATTTCACTGACTGACTGAATGACTAAATGACTGACTGACACTGACTGACTGACTGCTTGACTACCTGACTGACTGCTTGACTGACTAACTGACTGGACAGGACTGACCGACTGACTGACTGACAGACTGACTGAATAAGGATGACTGACAGACTGACTGAATAAGGCTGACTGACAGACTGACTGAATAAGGCTGACTGACTGACTGACTGACAGACTGACTGAATAAGGCTGACCGACTGACTGACTGCCTGACTGACTGACTGACTGAATGACTGACTGAGACTGACTGACTGCTTTAGTGACTAACTGACTGCACAGGACTGACCGACTGACTGACTGACTGACTGCCTGACTGACTGACTGACTGAATGACTGACTGACTGAGACTAAATGACTGACTGCTTGACTGACTGGCTGAAGGACTAACTGACTGACTGAGTGACTGACTGACTGGACTGACTGACTGAGACTGAATGACTGAGTGCTTGACTGATTGACTGTCAGACTGACTGACTGACTTCGCAAAAGGGAAAAATAACAAAAAAAAGAATTATAAAATTAGAAAAAAATATTTGCATTTAAGATTTCCTTTCCGGCCGGGACTCGAACCCAGTACCACGCGCTAGGAACCCAACGGTCTAGCCATTAGGCTATCGCAGCTCTGTCGATGGAAGTCTTAAATATAATAAAAACAAAAAATGCACCTTGGTAATTATTGATTCAAACACTTTGAAATTTACAGGTCGAATAATTAAACTGACTCAGAATTTTTCTCCCTACATAAATAATCAACACTCGCAAAAGAGAAAAATTAAAAAAAAAAGAAGAAGAAATTTCAAATTAGAAACTAAAAGTATACATTGAAGATTTTCGTTCAGGCTGGGACTCGAACCCAGGGCCACTCGCTTGGAAGCCTAACACTCTAGCCATTAGTCTATGGGAGCTCTGTCGGTGGGAGTTTTAAATATAATAAAAACAAAAAATGCACCTTGGTAATTGTTTATTTAAACACTTTGAAATCTTCGTGTCGAAAAATTAAACTGACTCAGAATTTTCTTCCCTACATAAATAATCAATAATTGCAAAGGAAAGAAATTGAAAAAAAAAAGAATTTTCAAATTAGAAAAGAAATATATACATTGAAGATATTCGCTCCGGCTGGGACTCGAACCCAGGCCACTCGCTTGGAAGACCAGCGGTCTAGCCATTAGGCTATCGGAGTTCTGTCGAGCGGAGTCTTACTGCCTGACTGATACTGCCTGACTGACAGACTGACTCACTGACTGACTGATACTGACTGACTGACTCACTGACTGACCGAGACTGACTGACTAACTGCCTGACTGACTGAGACTGGACTGACTGACTGACTGACTGACTGACTGACTAACTGACTGACTAAGACTGACTGACTGACTGCTTGACTCTCTGACTGGCTATTTCACTGACTGACTGAATGACTAAATGACTGACTGACACTGACTGACTGACTGCTTGACTACCTGACTGACTGCTTGACTGACTAACTGACTGGACAGGACTGACCGACTGACTGACTGACAGACTGACTGAATAAGGATGACTGACAGACTGACTGAATAAGGCTGACTGACTGACTGACTGACAGACTGACTGAATAAGGCTGACCGACTGACTGACTGCCTGACTGACTGACTGACTGAATGACTGACTGACTGACTGACTGACTGACTGAGACTGGACTGGACTGACTGACTGACTGACTGACTGAGACTGACTGACTGCTTTAGTGACTAACTGACTGCACAGGACTGACCGACTGACTGACAGACTGACTGCCTGACTGACTGACTGAATGACTGACTGACTGAGACTAAATGACTGACTGCTTGACTGACTGGCTGAAGGACTAACTGACTGACTGAGTGACTGACTGACTGGACTGACTGACTGAGACTGAATGACTGAGTGCTTGACTGATTGACTGTCAGACTGACTGACTGACTTCGCAAAAGGGAAAAATAAAAAAAAAAGAATTATAAAATTAGAAAAAAATATTTGCATTTAAGATTTCCTTTCCGGCCGGGACTCGAACCCAGTACCACGCGCTAGGAACCCAACGGTCTAGCCATTAGGCTATCGGAGCTCTGTCGATGGAAGTCTTAAATATAATAAAAACAAAAAATGCACCTTGGTAATTATTGATTCAAACTCTTTGAAATTTACAGGTCGAATAATTAAACTGACTCAGAATTTTTCTCCCTACATAAATAATCAATATTCGCAAAAGAGAAAAATTAAAAAAAAAAAGAAGAAGAAATTTCAAATTAGAAACTAAAAGTATACATTGAAGATTTTCGTTCAGGCTGGGACTCGAACCCAGGGCCACTCGCTTGGAAGCCTAACACTCTAGCCATTAGTCTATGCGAGCTCTGTCGGTGGGAGATTTAAATATAATAAAAACAAAAAATGCACCTTGGTAATTGTTTATTTAAACAATTTGAAATCTTCGTGTCGAAAAATTAAACTGACTCAGAATTTTCTTCCCTACATAAATAATCAATAATTACAAAGGAAAGAAATTGAAAAAAAAAAGAATTTTCAAATTAGAAAAGAACTATATACATTGAAGATATTCGCTCCGGCTGGGACTCGAACCCAGGCCACTCGCTTGGAAGACCAGCGGTCTAGCCATTAGGCTATCGGAGTTCTGTCGAGCGGAGTCTTACTGCCTGACTGATACTGCCTGACTGACAGACTGACTCACTGACTGACTGATACTGACTGACTGACTCACTGACTGACCGAGACTGACTGACTAACTGCCTGACTGACTGAGACTGGACTGACTGACTGACTGACTGACTGACTGACTAACTGACTGACTGAGACTGTCTGACTGACTGCTTGACTCTCTGACTGGCTATTTCACTGACTGACTGAATGACTAAATGACTGACTGACACTGACTGACTGACTGCTTGACTACCTGACTGACTGCTTGACTGACTAACTGACTGGACAGGACTGACCGACTGACTGACTGACAGACTGACTGAATAAGGATGACTGACAGACTGACTGAATAAGGCTGACTGACTGACTGACTGACAGACTGACTGAATAAGGATGACTGACAGACTGACTGAATAAGGCTGACTGACTGACTGACTGACAGACTGACTGAATAAGGCTGA
This sequence comes from Uloborus diversus, assembly GCF_026930045.1. Taxonomy (NCBI): domain Eukaryota; kingdom Metazoa; phylum Arthropoda; class Arachnida; order Araneae; family Uloboridae; genus Uloborus; species Uloborus diversus. The sequence goes on from NC_072731.1 coordinate 51,932,740, forward strand.
CCGACTGACTGCCTGACTGACTGACTAACTGAATGACTGACTGACTGACTGACCGAGACTGACTGACTGACTGACTGAGACTGGACTGGACTGACTGACTGACTGACTGAGACTGACTGACTGCTTTAGTGACTAACTGACTGCACAGGACTGACCGACTGACTGACTGACTGACAGCCTGACTGACTGACTGACTGAATGACTGACTGACTGAGACTAAATGACTGACTGCTTGACTGACTGGCTGAAGGACTAACTGACTGACTGAGTGACTGACTGACTGGACTGACTGACTGAGACTGAATGACTGAGTGCTTGACTGATTGACTGTCAGACTGACTGACTGACTTCGCAAAAGGGAAAAATAAAAAAAAAAGAATTATAAAATTAGAAAAAAATATTTGCATTTAAGATTTCCTTTCCGGCTGGGATTTGAACCCAGGGCGACACTCATGGAAGCCCAACGCTCTCGCCAATATACTATCGGATCTCTGTTGATCGGTGTCTTAATTATAATAAAAACAAAAAATGCACCTTAGTAATTATTGATCTAAAATCTTTGAAATCTAAAGGTCGAATGATTAAACTGACTCAGAATTTTTTTCCGTACATAAATAATCCATATTTGCAAAAGAAAGAAATTGAAAAAAAAAAGAATCTTCAAATTAGAAGAGAAACATATACATGGAAGGTTTTCGTTCCGGCCGGGACTCGAACCCAGTACCACGCGCTTGGAACCCAACGGTCTAGCCATTAGGCTATCGGAGCTCTGTCGATGGAAGTCTTAAATATAATAAAAACAAAAAATGCACCTTGGTAATTATTGATTCAAACACTTTGAAATTTACAGGTCGAATAATTAAAATGACTCAGAATTTTTCTCCCTACATAAATAATCAATATTCGCAAAAGAGAAAAATTTAAAAAAAAGAAGAAGAAATTTCAAATTAGAAACTAAAAGTATACATTGAAGATTTTCGTTCAGGCTGGGACTCGAACCCAGGGCCACTCGCTTGGAAGCCTAACACTCTAGCCATTAGTCTATGGGAGCTCTGTCGGTGGGAGTTTTAAATATAATAAAAACAAAAAATGCACCTTGGTAATTGTTTATTTAAACACTTTGAAATCTTCGTGTCGAAAAATTAAACTGACTCAGAATTTTCTTCCCTACATAAATAATCAATAATTGCAAAGGAAAGAAATTGAAAAAAAAAAGAATTTTCAAATTAGAAAAGAAATATATACATTGAAGATATTCGCTCCGGCTGGGACTCGAACCCAGGCCACTCGCTTGGAAGACCAGCGGTCTAGCCATTAGGCTATCGGAGTTCTGTCGCGCGGAGTCTTACTGCCTGACTGATACTGCCTGACTGACAGACTGACTCACTGACTGACTGATACTGACTGACTGACTCACTGACTGACCGAGACTGACTGACTAACTGCCTGACTGACTGAGACTGGACTGACTGACTGACTGACTGACTGACTGACTAACTGACTGACTGAGACTGACTGACTGACTGCTTGACTCTCTGACTGGCTATTTCACTGACTGACTGAATGACTAAATGACTGACTGACACTGACTGACTGACTGCTTGACTACCTGACTGACTGCTTGACTGACTAACTGACTGTACAGGACTGACCGACTGACTGACTGACAGACTGACTGAATAAGGCTGACTGACAGACTGACTGAATAAGGCTGACTGACTGACTGACTGACAGACTGACTGAATAAGGCTGACCGACTGACTGACTGCCTGACTGACTGACTGACTGAATGACTGACTGACCGAGACTGACTGACTGACTGACTGAGACTGGACTGACTGACTGACTGACTGACTGACTGACTGAGACTGACTGACTGCTTTAGTGACTAACTGACTGCACAGGACTGACCGACTGACTGACTGACTGACTGCCTGACTGACTGACTGACTGAATGACTGACTGACTGAGACTAAATGACTGACTGCTTGACTGACTGGCTGAAGGACTAACTGACTGACTGAGTGACTGACTGACTGGACTGACTGACTGAGACTGAATGACTGAGTGCTTGACTGATTGACTGTCAGACTGACTGACTGACTTCGCAAAAGGGAAAAATAAAAAAAAAGAATTATAAAATTAGAAAAAAATATTTGCATTTAAGATTTCCTTTCCGGCCGGGACTCGAACCCAGTACCACGCGCTAGGAACCCAACGGTCTAGCCATTAGACTATCGGAGCTCTGTCGATGGAAGTCTTAAATATAATAAAAACAAAAAATGCACCTTGGTAATTATTGATTCAAACACTTTGAAATTTACAGGTCGAATAATTAAACTGACTCAGAATTTTTCTCCCTACATAAATAATCAATATTCGCAAAAGAGAAAAATTAAAAAAAAAAGAAGAAGAAATTTCAAATTAGAAACTAAAAGTATACATTGAAGATTTTCGTTCAGGCTGGGACTCGAACCCAGGGCCACTCGCTTGGAAGCCTAACACTCTAGCCATTAGTCTATGGGAGCTCTGTCGGTGGGAGTTTTAAATATAATAAAAACAAAAAATGCACCTTGGTAATTGTTTATTTAAACACTTTGAAATCTTCGTGTCGAAAAATTAAACTGACTCAGAGTTTTCTTCCCTACATAAATAATCAATAATTGCAAAGGAAAGAAATTGAAAAAAAAAAGAATTTTCAAATTAGAAAAGAAATATATACATTGAAGATATTCGCTCCGGCTGGGACTCGAACCCAGGCCACTCGCTTGGAAGACCAGCGGTCTAGCCATTAGGCTATTGGAGTTCTGTCGAGCGGAGTCTTACTGCCTGACTGATACTGTCTGACTGACAGACTGACTCACTGACTGACTGATATTGACTGACTGACTCACTGACTGACCGAGACTGACTGACTAACTGCCTGACTGACTGAGACTGGACTGACTGACTGACTGACTGACTGACTGACTAACTGACTGACTGAGACTGACTGACTGACTGCTTGACTCTCTGACTGGCTATTTCACTGACTGACTGAATGACTAAATGACTGACTGACACTGACTGACTGACTGCTTGACTACCTGACTGACTGCTTGACTGACTAACTGACTGGACAGGACTGACCGACTGACTGACTGACAGACTGACTGAATAAGGATGACTGACAGACTGACTGAATAAGGCTGACTGACTGACTGACTGACAGACTGACTGAATAAGGCTGACCGACTGACTGACTGCCTGACTGACTGACTGACTGAATGACTGTCTGACTGACTGACCGAGACTGACTGACTGACTGACTGAGACTGGACTGGACTGACTGACTGACTGACTGACTGAGACTGACTGACTGCTTTAGTGACTAACTGACTGCACAGGACTGACCGACTGACTGACTGACTGACTGCCTGACTGACTGACTGACTGAATGACTGACTGACTGAGACTAAATGACTGACTGCTTGACTGACTGACTGAGACTAAATGACTGACTGAGTGACTGACTGGACTGACCGACTGAGACTGAATGACTGAGTGCTTGACTGATTGACTGTCAGACTGACTGACTGACTTCGCAAAAGGGAAAAATAAAAAAAAAGAATTATAAAATTAGAAAAAAATATTTGCATTTAAGATTTCCTTTCCGGCCGGGACTCGAACCGAGGGCCACTCGCTTGGAAGCCTAACACTCTAGCCATTAGTCTATGGGAGCTCTGTCGGTGGGAGTTTTAAATATAATAAAAACAAAAAATGCACCTTGGTAATTGTTTATTTAAACACTTTGAAATCTTAGTGTCGAAAAATTAAACTGACTCAGAATTTTCTTCCCTACATAAATAATCAATAATTGCAAAGGAAAGAAATTGAAAAAAAAATGAATTTTCAAATTAGAAAAGAAATATATACATTGAAGATATTCGCTCCGGCTGGGACTCGAACCCAGGCCACTCGCTTGGAAGACCAGCGGTCTAGCCATTAGGCTATCGGAGTTCTGTCGAGCGGAGTCTTACTGCCTGACTGATACTGCCTGACTGACAGACTGACTCACTGACTGACTGATACTGACTGACTGACTCACTGACTGACCGAGACTGACTGACTAACTGCCTGACTGACTGAGACTGGACTGACTGACTGACTGACTGACTGACTGACTAACTGACTGACTGAGACTGACTGACTGACTGCTTGACTCTCTGACTGGCTATTTCACTGACTGACTGAATGACTAAATGACTGACTGACACTGACTGACTGACTGCTTGACTACCTGACTGACTGCTTGACTGACTAACTGAGTGGACAGGACTGACCGACTGACTGACTGACAGACTGACTGAATAAGGATGACTGACAAACTGACTGAATAAGGCTGACTGACTGACTGACTGACAGACTGACTGAATAAGGCTGACCGACTGACTGACTGCCTGACTGACTGACTGACTGAATGACTGACTGACTGACTGACCGAGACTGACTGACTGACTGACTGAGACTGGACTGGACTGACTGACTGACTGACTGACTGAGACTGACTGACTGCTTTAGTGACTAACTGACTGCACAGGACTGACCGACTGACTGACAGACTGACTGCCTGACTGACTGACTGACTGAATGACTGACTGACTGAGACTAAATGACTGACTGCTTGACTGACTAGCTGAAGGACTAACTGACTGACTGAGTGACTGACTGACTGGACTGACTGACTGAGACTGAATGACTGAGAGCTTGACTGATTGACTGTCAGACTGACTGACTGACTTCGCAAAAGGGAAAAATAAAAAAAAAGAATTATAAAATTAGAAAAAAATATTTGCATTTAAGATTTCCTTTCCGGCCGGGACTCGAACCCAGTACCACGCGCTAGGAACCCAACGGTCTAGCCATTAGGCTATTGGAGCTCTGTCGATGGAAGTCTTAAATATAATAAAAACAAAAAATGCACCTTGGTAATTATTGATTCAAACACTTTGAAATTTACAGGTCGAATAATTAAAATGACTCAGAATTTTTCTCCCTACATAAATAATCAATATTCGCAAAAGAGAAAAATTAAAAAAAAGAAGAAGAAATTTCAAATTAGAAACTAAAAGTATACATTGAAGATTTTCGTTCAGGCTGGGACTCGAACCCAGGGCCACTCGCTCGGAAGCCTAACACTCTAGCCATTAGTCTATGCGAGCTCTGTCGGTGGGAGTTTTAAATATAATAAAAACAAAAAATGCACCTTGGTAATTGTTTATTTAAACAATTTGAAATCTTCGTGTCAAAAAATTAAACTGACTCAGAATTTTCTTCCCTACATAAATAATCAATAATTACAAAGGAAAGAAATTGAAAAAAAAAGAATTTTCAAATTAGAAAAGAAATATATACATTGAAGATATTCGCTCCGGCTGGGACTCGAACCCAGGCCACTCGCTTGGAAGACCAGCGGTTTAGCCATTAGGCTATCGGAGTTCTGTCGAGCGGAGTCTTACTGCCTGACTGATACTGCCTGACTGACAGACTGACTGACTGACTGACTGATACTGACTGACTGACTCACTGACTGACCGAGACTGACTGACTAACTGCCTGACTGACTGAGACTGGACTGACTGACTGACTGACTGACTGACTGACTAACTGACTGACTGAGACTGACTGACTGACTGCTTTACTCTCTGACTGGCTATTTCACTGACTGACTGAATGACTAAATGACTGACTGACACTGACTGACTGGCTGCTTGACTACCTGACTGACTGCTTGACTGACTAACTGACTGGACAGGACTGACCGACTGACTGACTGACAGACTGACTGAATAAGGAAGACTGACAGACTGACTGAATAAGGCTGACTGACTGACTGACAGACTGACTGAATAAGGATGACTGACAGACTGACTGAATAAGGCTGACTGACTGACTGACTGACAGACTGACTGAATAAGACTGACCGACTGACTGACTGCCTGACTGACTGACTGACTGAATGACTGACTGACTGACTGACCGAGACTGACTGACTGATTGACTGAGACTGGACTGGACTGACTGACTGACTGACTGACTGAGACTGACTGACTGCTTTAGTGACTAACTGACTGCACAGGACTGACCGACTGACTGACTGACTGACTGCCTGACTGACTGACTGACTGAATGACTGACTGACTGAGACTAAATGACTGACTGCTTGACTGACTGGCTGAAGGACTAACTGACTGACTGAGTGACTGACTGACTGGACTGACTGACTGAGACTGAATGACTGAGTGCTTGACTGATTGACTGTCAGACTGACTGACTGACTTCGCAAAAGGGAAAAATAAAAAAAAAAGAATTATAAAATTAGAAAAAAATATTTGCATTTAAGATTTCCTTTCCGGCCGGGACTCGAACCCAGTACCACTCGCTAGGAACCCAACGGTCTAGCCATTAGGCTATCGGAGCTCTGTCGATGGAAGTCTTAAATATAATAAAAACAAAAAATGCACCTTGGTAATTATTGATTCAAACACTTTGAAATTTACAGGTCGAATAATTAAACTGACTCAGAATTTTTCTCCCTACATAAATAATCAATATTCGCAAAAGAGAAAAATTAAAAAAAAAAGAAGAAGAAATTTCAAATTAGAAACTAAAAGTATACATTGAAGATTTTCGTTCAGGCTGGGACTCGAACCCAGGGCCACTCGCTTGGAAGCCTAACACTCTAGCCATTAGTCTATGCGAGCTCTGTCGGTGGGAGTTTTAAATATAATAAAAACAAAAAATGCACCTTGGTAATTGTTTATTTAAACAATTTGAAATCTTCGTGTCGAAAAATTAAACTGACTCAGAATTTTCTTCCCTACATAAATAATCAATAATTACAAAGGAAAGAAATTGAAAAAAAAAAGAATTTTCAAATTAGAAAAGAAATATATACATTGAAGATATTCGCTCCGGCTGGGACTCGAACCCAGGCCACTCGCTTGGAAGACCAGCGGTTTAGCCATTAGGCTATCGGAGTTCTGTCGAGCGGAGTCTTACTGCCTGACTGATACTGCCTGACTGACAGACTGACTCACTGACTGACTGATACTGACTGACTGACTCACTGACTGACCGAGACTGACTGACTAACTGCCTGACTGACTGAGACTGGACTGACTGACTGACTGACTGACTGACTGACTAACTGACTGACTGAGACTGACTGACTGACTGCTTTACTCTCTGACTGGCTATTTCACTGACTGACTGAATGACTAAATGACTGACTGACACTGACTGACTGGCTGCTTGACTACCTGACTGACTGCTTGACTGACTAACTGACTGGACAGGACTGACCGACTGACTGACTGACAGACTGACTGAATAAGGAAGACTGACAGACTGACTAATTAAGGCTGACTGACTGACTGACAGACTGACTGAATAAGGATGACTGACAGACTGACTGAATAAGGCTGACTGACTGACTGACTGACAGACTGACTGAATAAGACTGACCGACTGACTGACTGCCTGACTGACTGACTGACTGAATGACTGACTGACTGACTGACCGAGACTGACTGACTGATTGACTGAGACTGGACTGGACTGACTGACTGACTGACTGACTGAGACTGACTGACTGCTTTAGTGACTAACTGACTGCACAGGACTGACCGACTGACTGACTGACTGACTGCCTGACTGACTGACTGACTGAATGACTGACTGACTGAGACTAAATGACTGACTGCTTGACTGACTGGCTGAAGGACTAACTGACTGACTGAGTGACTGACTGACTGGACTGACTGACTGAGACTGAATGACTGAGTGCTTGACTGATTGACTGTCAGACTGACTGACTGACTTCGCAAAAGGGAAAAATAAAAAAAAAGAATTATAAAATTAGAAAAAAATATTTGCATTTAAGATTTCCTTTCCGGCCGGGACTCGAACCCAGTACCACGCGTTAGGAACCCAACGGTCTAGCCGTTAGGCTATCGGAGCTCTGTCGATGGAAGTCTTAAATATAATAAAAACAAAAAATGCACCTTGGTAATTATTGATTCAAACACTTTGAAATTTACAGGTCGAATAATTAAACTGACTCAGAATTTTTCTCCCTACATAAATAATCAATATTCGCAAAAGAGAAAAATTAAAAAAAAAAAGAAGAAGAAATTTCAAATTAGAAACTAAAAGTATACATTGAAGATTTTCGTTCAGGCTGGGACTCGAACCCAGGGCCACTCGCTTGGAAGCCTAACACTCTAGCCATTAGTCTATGGGAGCTCTGTCGGTGGGAGTTTTAAATATAATAAAAACAAAAAATGCACCTTGGTAATTGTTTATTTAAACACTTTGAAATCTTCGTGTCGAAAAATTAAACTGACTCAGAATTTTCTTCCCTACATAAATAATCAATAATTGCAAAGGAAAGAAATTGAAAAAAAAAAGAATTTTCAAATTAGAAAAGAAATATATACATTGAAGATATTCGCTCCGGCTGGGACTCGAACCCAGGCCACTCGCTTGGAAGACCAGCGGTCTAGCCATTAGGCTATCGGAGTTCTGTCGAGCGGAGTCTTACTGCCTGACTGATACTGCCTGACTGACAGACTGACTCACTGACTGACTGATACTGACTGACTGACTCACTGACTGACCGAGACTGACTGACTAACTGCCTGACTGACTGAGACTGGACTGACTGACTGACTGACTGACTGACTGACTAACTGACTGACTGAGACTGACTGACTGACTGCTTGACTCTCTGACTGGCTATTTCACTGACTGACTGAATGACTAAATGACTGACTGACACTGACTGACTGACTGCTTGACTACCTGACTGACTGCTTGACTGACTAACTGACTGGACAGGACTGACCGACTGACTGACTGACAGACTGACTGAATAAGGATGACTGACAGACTGACTGAATAAGGCTGACTGACTGACTGACTGACAGACTGACTGAATAAGGATGACTGACAGACTGACTGAATAAGGCTGACTGACTGACTGACTGACAGACTGACTGAATAAGGCTGACCGACTGACTACCTGACTGACTGACTGACTGAATGACTGACTGACTGACTGACCGAGACTGACTGACTGACTGCCTGACTGACTGACTGACTGAATGACTGACTGACTGAGACTAAATGACTGACTGCTTGACTGACTGGCTGAAGGACTAACTGACTGACTGAGTGACTGACTGACTGGACTGACTGACTGAGACTGAATGACTGAGTGCTTGACTGATTGACTGTCAGACTGACTGACTGACTTCGCAAAAGGGAAAAATAAAAAAAAAAGAATTATAAAATTAGAAAAAAATATTTGCATTTAAGATTTCCTTTCCGGCTGGGATTTAAACCCAGGGCGACACTCATGGAAGCCCAACGCTCTCGCCAATATACTATCGGATCTCTGTTGATCGGTGTCTTAATTATAATAAAAAAAAAATGCACCTTAGTAATTATTGATCTAAAATCTTTGAAATCTAAAGGTCGAATGATTAAACTGACTCAGAATTTTCTTCCGTACATAAATAATCCATATTTGCAAAAGAAAGAAATTGAAAAAAAAAAAAGAATCTTCAAATTAGAAGAGAAATATATACATGGAAGATTTTCGTTCCGGCCGGGACTCGAACCCAGTACCACGCGCTTGGAACCCAACGGTCTAGCCATTAGGCTATCGGAGCTCTGTCGATGGAAGTCTTAAATATAATAAAAACAAAAAATGCACCTTGGTAATTATTGATTCAAACACTTTGAAATTTACAGGTCGAATAATTAAACTGACTCAGAATTTTTCTCCCTACATAAATAATCAATATTCGCAAAAGAGAAAAATTAAAAAAAAAAAGAAGAAGAAATTTCAAATTAGAAACTAAAAGTATACATTGAAGATTTTCGTTCAGGCTGGGACTCGAACCCAGGGCCACTCGCTTGGAAGCCTAACACTCTAGCCATTAGTCTATGGGAGCTCTGTCGGTGGGAGTTTTAAATATAATAAAAACAAAAAATGCACCTTGGTAATTGTTTATTTAAACACTTTGAAATCTTCGTGTCGAAAAATTAAACTGACTCAGAATTTTCTTCCCTACATAAATAATCAATAATTGCAAAGGAAAGAAATTGAAAAAAAAAAGAATTTTCAAATTAGAAAAGAAATATATACATTGAAGATATTCGCTCCGGCTGGGACTCGAACCCAGGCCACTCGCTTGGAAGACCAGCGGTCTAGCCATTAGGCTATCGGAGTTCTGTCGAGCGGAGTCTTACTGCCTGACTGATACTGCCTGACTGACAGACTGACTCACTGACTGACTGATACTGACTGACTGACTCACTGACTGACCGAGACTGACTGACTAACTGCCTGACTGACTGAGACTGGACTGACTGACTGACTGACTGACTGAATGACTAACTGACTGACTGAGACTGACTGACTGACTGCTTGACTCTCTGACTGGCTATTTCACTGACTGACTGAATGACTAAATGACTGACTGACACTGACTGACTGACTGCTTGACTACCTGACTGACTGACACTGACTGACTGACTGCTTGACTACCTGACTGACTGCTTGACTGACTAACTGACTGGACAGGACTGACCGACTGACTGACTGACAGACTGACTGAATAAGGATGACTGACAGACTGACTGACAGACTGACTGAATAAGGCTGACCGACTGACTGACTGCCTGACTGACTGACTGACTGAATGACTGACTGACTGAGACTAAATGACTGACTGCTTGACTGACTGGCTGAAGGACTAACTGACTGACTGAGTGACTGACTGACTGGACTGACTGACTGAGACTGAATGACTGAGTGCTTGACTGATTGACTGTCAGACTGACTGACTGACTTCGCAAAAGGGAAAAATAAAAAAAAAGAATTATAAAATTAGAAAAAAATATTTGCATTTAAGATTCAATTTCCGGCTGGGATTTGAACCCAGGGCGACACTCATGGAAGCCCAACGCTCTCGCCAATATGCTTTCGGATCTCTGTTGATCGGTGTCTTAATTATAATAAAAACAAAAAATGCACCTTAGTAATTATTGATCTAAAATCTTTGAAATCTAAAGGTCGAATGATTAAACTGACTCAGAATTTTCTTCCGTACATAAATAATCCATATTTGCAAAAGAAAGAAATTGAAAAAAAAAAGAATCTTCAAATTAGAAGAGAAATATATACATGGAAGATTTTCGTTCCGGCCGGGACTCGAACCCAGTACCACGCGCTTGGAACCCAACGGTCTAGCCATTAGGCTATCGGAGCTCTGTCGATGGAAGTCTTAAATATAATAAAAACAAAAAATGCACCTTGGTAATTATTGATTCAAACACTTTGAAATTTACAGGTCGAATAATTAAACTGACTCAGAATTTTTCTCCCTACATAAATAATCAATATTCGCAAAAGAGAAAAATTAAAAAAAAAGAAGAAGAAATTTCAAATTAGAAACTAAAAGTATACATTAAAGATTTTCGTTCAGGCTGGGACTCGAACCCAGGGCTACTCGCTTGGAAGCCTAACACTCTAGCCATTAGTCTATGGGAGCTCTGTCGGTGGGAGTTTTAAATATAATAAAAACAAAAAATGCACCTTGGTAATTGTTTATTTAAACACTTTGAAATCTTCGTGTCGAAAAATTAAACTGACTCAGAGTTTTCTTCCCTACATAAATAATCAATAATTGCAAAGGAAAGAAATTGAAAAAAAAAAAGAATTTTCAAATTAGAAAAGAAATATATACATTGAAGATATTCGCTCCGGCTGGGACTCGAACCCAGGCCACTCGCTTGGAAGACCAGCGGTCTAGCCATTAGGCTATCGGAGTTCTGTCGAGCGGAGTCTTACTGCCTGACTGATACTGCCTGACTGACAGACTGACTCACTGACTGACTGATACTGACTGACTGACTCACTGACTGACCGAGACTGACTGACTAACTGCCTGACTGACTGAGACTGGACTGACTGACTGACTGACTGACTGCCTGACTGACTGACTGACTGAATGACTGACTGACTGAGACTGGACTGGACTGACTGACTGACTGACTGACTGAGACTGACTGACTGCTTTAGTGACTAACTGACTGCACAGGACTGACCGACTGACTGACTGACTGACTGCCTGACTGACTGACTGACTGAATGACTGACTGACTGAGACTAAATGACTGACTGCTTGACTGACTGGCTGAAGGACTAACTGACTGACTGAGTGACTGACTGACTGGACTGACTGACTGAGACTGAATGACTGAGTGCTTGACTGATTGACTGTCAGACTGACTGACTGACTTCGCAAAAGGGAAAAATAAAAAAAAAAGAATTATAAAATTAGAAAAAAATATTTGCATTTAAGATTTCCTTTCCGGCTGGGATTTGAACCCAGGGCGACACTCATGGAAGCCCAACGCTCTCGCCAATATACTATCGGATCTCTGTTGATCGGTGTCTTAATTATAATAAAAACAAAAAATGCACCTTAGTAATTATTGATCTAAAATCTTTGAAATCTAAAGGTCGAATGATTAAACTGACTCAGAATTTTCTTCCGTACATAAATAATCCATATTTGCAAAAGAAAGAAATTGAAAAAAAAAAAGAATCTTCAAATTAGAAGAGAAATATATACATGGAAGATTTTCGTTCCGGCCGGGACTCGAACCCAGTACCACGCGCTTGGAACCCAACGGTCTAACCATTAGGCTATCGGAGCTCTGTCGATGGAAGTCTTAAATATAATAAAAACAAAAAATGCACCTTGGTAATTATTGATTCAAACACTTTGAAATTTACAGGTCGAATAATTAAACTGACTCAGAATTTTTCTCCCTACATAAATAATCAATATTTGCAAAAGAGAAAAATTAAAAAAAAAAGAAGAAGAAATTTCAAATTAGAAACTAAAAGTATACATTGAAGATTTTCGTTCAGGCTGGGACTCGAAACCAGGGCCAGTCGCTTGGAAGCCTAACACTCTAGCCATTAGTCTATGGGAGCTCTGTCGGTGGGAGTTTTAAATATAATAAAAACAAAAAATGCACCTTGGTAATTGTTTATTTAAACACTTTGAAATCTTTGTGTCGAAAAATTAAACTGACTCAGAATTTTCTTCCCTACATAAATAATCAATAATTGCAAAGGAAAGAAATTGAAAAAAAAAAGAATTTTCAAATTAGAAAAGAAATATATACATTGAAGATATTCGCTCCGGCTGGGACTCGAACCCAGGCCACTCGCTTGGAAGACCAGCGGTCTAGCCACTAGGCTATCGGAGTTCTGTCGAGCGGAGTCTTACTGCCTGACTGATACTGCCTGACTGACAGACTGACTCACTGACTGACTGATACTGACTGACTGACTCACTGACTGACCGAGACTGACTGACTAACTGCCTGACTGACTGAGACCGGACTGACTGACTGACTGACTGACTAACTGACTGACTGAGACTGACTGACTGACTGCTTGACTCTCTGACTGGCTATTTCACTGACTGACTGAATGACTAAATGACTGACTGACACTGACTGACTGACTGCTTGACTACCTGACTGACTGCTTGACTGACTAACTGACTGGACAGGACTGACCGACTGACTGACTGACAGACTGACTGAATAAGGATGACTGACAGACTGACTGAATAAGGCTGACTGACTGACTGACTGACTGACAGACTGACTGAATAAGGCTGACCGACTGACTGACTGCCTGACTGACTGACTGAATGACTGACTGACTGACTGACCGAGACTGACTGACTGACTGACTGAGACTGGACTGGACTGACTGACTGACTGAGACTGACTGACTGCTTTAGTGACTAACTGACTGCACAGGACTGACCGACTGACTGACTGACAGACTGACTGAATAAGGATGACTGACAGACTGACTGAATAAGGCTGACTGACTGACTGACTGACTGACAGACTGACTGAATAAGGCTGACCGACTGACTGACTGCCTGACTGACTGACTGAATGACTGACTGACTGACTGACCGAGACTGACTGACTGACTGACTGAGACTGGACTGGACTGACTGACTGACTGAGACTGACTGACTGCTTTAGTGACTAACTGACTGCACAGGACTGACCGACTGACTGACTGACTGACTGCCTGACTGACTGACTGACTGAATGACTGACTGACTGAGACTAAATGACTGACTGCTTGACTGACTGGCTGAAGGACTAACTGACTGACTGAGTGACTGACTGACTGTACTGACTGACTGAGACTGAATGACTGAGTGCTTGACTGATTGACTGTCAGACTGACTGACTGACTTCGCAAAAGGGAAAAATAAAAAAAAAAGAATTATAAAATTAGAAAAAAATATTTGCATTTAAGATTTCCTTTCCGGCTGGGATTTGAACCCAGGGCGACACTCATGGAAGCCCAACGCTCTCGCCAATATACTATCGGATCTCTGTTGATCGGTGTCTTAATTATAATAAAAACAAAAAATGCACCTTAGTAATTATTGATCTAAAATCTTTGAAATCTAAAGGTCGAATGATTAAACTGACTCAGAATTTTCTTCCGTACATAAATAATCCATATTTGCAAAAGAAAGAAATTGAAAAAAAAAAGAATCTTCAAATTAGAAGAGAAATATATACATGGAAGATTTTCGTTCCGGCCGGGACTCGAACCCAGTACCACGCGCTTGGAACCCAACGGTCTAGCCATTAGGCTATCGGAGCTCTGTCGATGGAAGTCTTAAATATAATAAAAACAAAAAATGCACCTTGGTAATTATTGATTCAAACACTTTGAAATTTACAGGTCGAATAATTAAACTGACTCAGAATTTTTCTCCCTACATAAATAATCAATATTCGCAAAAGAGAAAAATTAAAAAAAAAAAGAAGAAGAAATTTCAAATTAGAAACTAAAAGTATACATTGAAGATTTTCGTTCAGGCTGGGACTGGAACCCAGGGCCACTCGCTTGGAAGCCTAACACTCTAGCCATTAGTCTATGGGAGCTCTGTCGGTGGGAGTTTTAAATATAATAAAAACAAAAAATGCACCTTGGTAATTGTTTATTTAAACACTTTGAAATCTTCGTGTCGAAAAATTAAACTGACTCAGAATTTTCTTCCCTACATAAATAATCAATAATTGCAAAGGAAAGAAATTGAAAAAAAAAAAGAATTTTCAAATTAGAAAAGAAATATATACATTGAAGATATTCGCTCCGGCTGGGACTCGAACCCAGGCCACTCGCTTGGAAGACCAGCGGTCTAGCCATTAGGCTATCGGAGTTCTGTCGAGCGGAGTCTTACTGCCTGACTGATACTGCCTGACTGACAGACTGATACTGACTGACTGACTCACTGACTGACCGAGACTGACTGACTAACTGCCTGACTGACTGAGACTGGACTGACTGACTGACTGACTGACTGACTGACTAACTGACTGACTGAGACTGACTGACTGACTGCTTGACTCTCTGACTGGCTATTTCACTGACTGACTGAATGACAAAATGACTGACTGACACTGACTGACTGACTGCTTGACTACCTGACTGACTGCTTGACTGACTAACTGACTGGACAGGACTGACCGACTGACTGACTGACAGACTGACTGAATAAGGATGACTGACAGACTGACTGAATAAGGCTGACTGACTGACTGACTGACAGACTGACTGAATAAGGCTGACCGACTGACTGACTGCCTGACTGACTGACTGACTGAATGACTGACTGACTGACTGACCGAGACTGACTGACCGAGACTGACTGACTGACTGACTGAGACTGGACTGGACTGACTGACTGACTGACTGACTGAGACTGACTGACTGCTTTAGTAACTAACTGACTACACAGGACTGACCGACTGACTGACTGACTGACTGCCTGACTGACTGACTGACTGAATGACTGACTGACTGAGACTAAATGACTGACTGCTTGACTGACTGGCTGAAGGACTAACTGACTGACTGAGTGACTGACTGACTGGACTGACTGACTGAGACTGAATGACTGAGTGCTTGACTGATTGACTGTCAGACTGACTGACTGACTTCGCAAAAGGGAAAAATAAAAAAAAAAAGAATTATAAAATTAGAAAAAAATATTTGCATTTAAGATTTGCTTTCCGTCCGGGACTCGAACCCAGTACCACGCGCTAGGAACCCAACGGTCTAGCCATTAGGCTATCGGAGCTCTGTCGATGGAAGTCTTAAATATAATAAAAACAAAAAATGCACCTTGGTAATTATTGATTCAAACACTTTGAAATTTACAGGTCGAATAATTAAACTGACTCAGAATTTTTCTCCCTACATAAATAATCAATATTCGCAAAAGAGAAAAATTAAAAAAAAAAGAAGAAATTTCAAATTAGAAACTAAAAGTATACATTGAAGATTTTCGTTCAGGCTGGGACTCGAACCCAGGGCCACTCGCTTGGAAGCCTAACACTCTAGCCATTAGTCTATGGGAGCTCTGTCGGTGGGAGTTTTAAATATAATAAAAACAAAAAATGCACCTTGGTAATTGTTTATTTAAGCACTTTGAAATCTTTGTGTCGAAAAATTAAACTGACTCAGAATTTTCTTCCCTACATCAATAATCAATAATTGCAAAGGAAAGAAATTGAAAAAAAAAAGAATTTTCAAATTAGAAAAGAAATATATACATTGAAGATATTCGCTCCGGCTGGGACACGAACCCAGGCCACTCGCTTGGAAGACCAGCGGTCTAGCCATTAGGCTATCGGAGTTCTGTCGAGCGGAGTCTTACTGCCTGACTGATACTGCCTGACTGACAGACTGACTCGCTGACTGACTGATACTGTCTGACTGACTCACTGACTGACCGAGACTGACTGACTAACTGCCTGACTGACTGAGACTGGACTGACCGACTGACTGACTGACCAACTGACTGACTGAGACTGACTGACTGACTGCTTGACTCTCTGACTGGCTATTTCACTGACTGACTGAATGACTAAATGACTGACTGACACTGACTGACTGACTGCTTGACTACCTGACTGACTGCTTGACTGACTAACTGACTGGACAGGACTGACCGACTGACTGACAGACTGACTGAATAAGGATGACTGACAGACTGACTGAATAAGGCTGACTGACTGACTGACTGACTGACCGAGACTGACTGACTGACTGAGACTGGACTGGACTGACTGACTGACTGACTGACTGCTTTAGTGACTAACTGACTGCACAGGACTGACCGACTGACTGACTGACTGACTGCCTGACTGACTGACTGACTGAATGACTGACTGACTGAGACTAAATGACTGACTGCTTGACTGACTGGCTGAAGGACTAACTGACTGACTGACTGGACTGACTGACTGAGACTGAATGACTGAGTGCTTGACTGATTGACTGTCAGACTGACTGACTGACTTCGCAAAAGGGAAAAATAAAAAAAAAAATTATAAAATTAGAAAAAATATTTGCATTTAAGATTTCCTTTCCGGCCGGGACTCGAACCCAGTACCACGCGCTAGGAACCCAACGGTCTAGCCATTAGGCTATCGGAGCTCTGTCGATGGAAGTCTTAAATATAATAGTAGTATATGTATGCTGACTACTGAAACAGGAAATCTCCAATTACCTCGTATTGGCTCCAATTCATTTCCGGTATGGATGACCTCAGTTGAACTCGTGTAATGTAGCTAATAACCATGGTAGCTAATCTACTCATTTTCCATTTGATCTTGGTCTGAATTTCTCCTTTGTGCGGATGTCCTTCAACTGAACCTGTTCGTGTTTGATTCTGTTACCACATTCATGTCGCGTACATGTTTGTTCGTGTGCGTATGATTTGTTCCGCTTAGTTTTCATAAATCGGTCATGTTTTTTTTAATATTTTGTTTTCTTTGGTTCAGAGGTTCTCGAAATCTATATAAAGCGTGTTGCTTTGTTGGAGGAATAACATTGTTGTCGATTTCTATAGCAATTTAAGTCATCTTTCGGGAGGGGGTGGATACTTTCTTGAAGATATAAATATGACTATTGATTGGTCAGAGTTCGGTAAGTCGACTGTTTTGGGTGAAGATGTCATTCGTGAGCTTCAGGAAAATATTGACTGGAAAACAATATCTCGATATCAGAAGTTGAGTCCGACGTTTATTGCAGAATTTAAAGAAAAAGTTGATTGGGATTTAATTTCACAGTATCAAGTATTGGAGGAGGGTTTTTTGGAAGATTTTGCTCTTTTATTGAATTGGAATTTGATTTCAAGATATCAAAATTTATCTGAAAATTTCATGAAATCTCATGCGAATAAATTGGATTGGAAATTAATTTCTCAATATCAGACTTTAAGTGATAAGTTTATTTTAGAAACTTCGGAAATACTTGATTTATCTTTGGTTGCTGAACATCAAAAATTAAAAGAGAAAACCATCATATCGCTGGAAAAAAATATTGATTTGAATAAAGTATTTTTGTTTCAAGAATTGTCAGAGGACTTTGTTATCCGTTATATAGATCGCGTATCTATTTGTAACGTTATGTTGAATAAACATTTATCGGAAACAGCAATAAACTCTCTGTATAAGAGACTGGTTCTGCATTATCTTGCTAATATATGCAGTAAAGTTTAGTGATTTTTAAATCCTGACTCCTTTTTTTTTTCAAATCATTCCTTTTGTGGTAAGGGTTGAAATAAGTTCTACTCTAGCTTTCTCCTATTGAAAAGCAATGACGTCGACAACAGCAATAGACCGATATGGATGGTTTGCGTCTTCAGATGAAAATGGATCTGATGTTGTTTTATTTGAAAAATTTTTGTATGAATCATTACAGCTTTGTTTTTATGATGCTATGAGATTTAGATTGGAAAATCCGAATGCTTTTATTACTTATTATGTGACGTTAAGCGATAATGAAGCTGGAAAAATTTTAACTGCTATGAAACTACATGAAACTGCATATGGGTTTCTCTATGTATATCAACCTGATGGAAAATTTCATGAATTAGTTTATTATTGTTCTAACTCATTTAGAAATTTATTAATGTGTTCAGCTATGGCTCGTTCACAATACTACGAACAAAAGAAGAATTGTAATCAAGATTTAAAAATTTGTTATTTCAAAACTCTGGATACTGATTACTTAATGAAATATTTATCTTATGATGA
The DNA here is from genome assembly GCF_026930045.1 of Uloborus diversus. Classification (NCBI taxonomy): domain Eukaryota; kingdom Metazoa; phylum Arthropoda; class Arachnida; order Araneae; family Uloboridae; genus Uloborus; species Uloborus diversus. The sequence goes on from NC_072731.1 coordinate 51,951,964, forward strand.
AACTGATTGAAAACTATTGCTTTGGATGTTATTAAATATTGTAACAAACATAAATATAAAAATATAAAAAACTTACTTGTCTTTTTTGTACTTGTGTTTCTGTGTAGGTTTTATTTCTTTCTTCTTTCAAAAGATGATTGCGCTACATAAATTAATGTTAAGAAAGATGATTGTGCTTTATAAAATAATGCTAAGATTGTTAGTGTTTTGATTTTTTTAAATACCAAACACTGACAGTCTTAACGATATTTCATATGCATGAGAAGGTGGGGGTGGAGGAGGTATGGATTTTCGCATATCGGGTACATATATAAGCAGCGTGCACCACCCATCAGGTACATATATAAGCAACATGCACACATCCTGAAAGTAGAAGAACAAGGAAAAAATCGTTTAAATTAAATGAATCATCTGTTACTATCGTCATAAGTATTATTAAAAACACTTTAAAAATATGTGCGTTTTGAAAAAGTGTCCTTATTGCGATTATCGAGTACTTTGCGAATGTCAAAACTCGCAATCTTGTTATGTAGTCGTTAAGAGTATAGTTTGTTCCCGATGTAATTCAGAGAAAACAAGATAATTGTTTTGAGTTATTTTTTGTTTATAAAATATGTTGAAGCTTAAGCATCCAAGTAGTCTAATCGTGGTTGGTCCTTCTCAAGTAGGAAAAACTAGTCTTGTTCGCCGTCTCATCAAAAGAAACATATATGAAAAAAAATTAAAAACATTGTTTGGTGTTATTTGTATTCTGCTCCTTGGTTTTTGGAAGAAAAACATATCAAATTTGTTTCCGGCTTGCCACAGGACTATGAGGGGATTGATTTGATCATACTTGATGATCAGATGCATCATTTAAATGATAAAATTTCTGATTTATTCACTGCTGCTTCTCATCATCGTAATGTAAGCGTAATTTTAATATTGCAAAATTTATTTCCACGACTAAAAGTTATGCGCGACATAAGTTTGAACGCTCATTATATTATTTTGTTTAAAAATTCAAGAGATATGAGTCAAGTTAATTGTTTAGGACGACAACTATATCCTCAAAAGTCAAAATTTTTTTTGGATGCATATATAAAAGCCACTGATTTAGCACATACCTATTTATTCATCGATTTGCATCCATCAACGAAAGAAGAGTTTCGTCTGAGGGATAGTTTGATTCCGAACGAAAAAGGATATTATTGCTTTTTTCATCCTATCTAATGAAGAAATTAAAAAAGAATCTCCCTTTTTTAAACTTGTTAGCGCATTCATCACGAGAGCAAAAAAAAGCTTTACTGCGAACCGCTAGCAAACCTCAAATTATCTGTTTGTGTGAAATTTGTTTGAATATATTAGGAGGAAACATACCCGTTAATGTAAAGAAGCTGAAAAAATATAAGAACGTGTTAAGAAAACTAACTCAAAAGAGTATACCATTTAAATCTAAAAAAAAAATTTTAGTAAATCAAGTGGGAGGGTTCTTACCCCTCATTCTTCCAGCACTTGCTTCTGCAGTCGCAGGTATGGTTGGCAGAGCAATAGGAAACAGAATTTGAAAAAACTTTTAAAAACAAAACAAGTGTTATGGCGAAAAAAATGGCATGGATTCCTGAAGAGTTAATAAATTCTCATAATATTCCAAGAACTGAAGATAGGTTGGAAGATGACATCACGAATTTGTTGGATCGAAATAAGTTACCAGATGATATGAAAGCCCGTTTGCTTGGTCAAATGGTATCGAGATATCAAAAAGTGATTCACACACCTCCGGAACCACTTCGTGTTAAAGTAGTAGACGATGCAGCAAAAGGAAATGACATAAGTGAGGAAAATGAAAGTTTAGTCACATCTCATCATGATGATTATGTTGATTTAAATTTGAAAAATATCATTAAATCTGTCCCAAAAAAGTATGCGAAATTTGTTCCGCTTATTGCTGAAAAACTAAAAACTAGACATTATTCTTGGAACGATGAAGGTAATTTTATGGTTGGAGAGTCTAAGGTAAAAAATTCGCAAATTGTGGACTATTTTGTGTATGCGATGAGTAATGCGAAACGAAACGTAGAACCAAAAAATTTTTATACATTCTTAAAAGCGATTCAAGAAATAAACATCCCTCACAGTTGGATTGGAAATACAAAACTTATCCCTCAAATTCAACGATTGGCGAAGCACGACGATGTTGCTGATGATATGTTACTGAATACAAAAGAGCCTAAACATAAGAGATCAGAGTCATATGAGAGAATCAAGTCACCTAAACATAAGAGATCAAAGTCATATGAAGAAATTAATTCACCATGGATAAACTACTAAGAAAAAATTATTACGATATAAAACATCCCGGTTCATTCGGTGGTGTTTCAAAACTCGCGAAAACCAGTGGTGTTCCATATAAAAAGGCAAAAGAGTTTTTATTGAAACAAGATGTTTATACACTTCATAAACCTATAAGAATTAACTTTCCTCGTAGGAAAGTTTTATCTTTTGGTATGGGAGAACTTATGCAGTGTGATTTGATCGACTTATCAAAATACGCAAAGCAAAATAATAATTACAAATACTTGCTAACAGCAATCGATGTGTTTTCGAAACGTTTATTTGCAATACCAATTAAAAAAAAAAATTCCGAAGAAGTTCTGAGAGCATTTAAAAAATTATTGAAGGAATCCAAACATGTAGTGAATTTACAAACTGACGAGGGAAAAGAATTTTACAACTCCAAAGTTCAAGCATTTTTCAAAAAAAAATAAAATTCATCATTATTCGTCACATAGTGAACATCATGCCTCTGTCATAGAAAGAGCAAACAGAACAATAAAAAACAAGTTATTTCGTATTTTTACGCACCGAAATTCCTATAAATACGTAGACATCTTGAAACCACTGTTGCAGAGTTATAATGACAGCATTCATCGCAGTACAGGCTATGCTCCGAACAAAGTCACCTCAGATTTAGAACCATTAATTTTTGAAAAACTGTATGGATATAAATATGAACCTAAATACAGATTTAATATCGGCGATCAAGTGAGGATTTCGAAATTGAAAAGAACTTTCCGTCGTGGATATTTACCTAACTGGACCGATGAAATATTCGTTATACATAAACGTTATGCTTCAAACCCACCAACTTATATCATAAAGGATTTAAAAAATGAACTAATAAAAGGACGTTTTTATGAACAGGAACTACAGAAAATTGTGAAAACCTCAGAAGATTTTTGGAAAATTGAAAAAGTGTTAAAGACAAAGGGAATCGGGAAAAACAAAGAATTGTTTGTAAAGTGGCAAGGATTTGACGATCGGTTTAATTCTTGGATAAAATCAACATGGATGAAACGACAAACGAATTTTATGTGACTTTACCGAGTAATTCAAGCATGCAATACTTTCCGGAAAATACACAAACATTTTTTCGAACCAAACTTTCTTCACCTTTACACCTTAACGGAGATTGGGATGTTGGGATTTCTGAAATATCAATTCCGCGCAATTGGTATACTATATTTGATCATAACAAATCATACACAGTAAAATATAAAAAACAGAGGAAGTTTACCGTGGATCATGTGAGATATGACATAGTGTTTTCTTATGATTCCGATCAAAATGATTTAGATTTTTTTCTAGGTATAAATGAACTCATTGAAAAAGCAATAGGAGGAAAGAATTTCATAAAATTTACACCGGTTTTAAGTCGTAACAAAACCATCATCGACATTGAAATATCTGAGGGGTATGAAATATTTATTGATCAGAAAGAAGGCGATAAGTTTTTATACATGTTACATTTACCAAGTGAAGATATCAGAATTACAAAATCTAAAAGGGTTCAATTTAGGCGATCTACTGAGAAAAATGTTAGTCAAAAATTAACAGTATTTAATAGAAATCCCAAACATCAGTCAGAAAAAGTAATTCCATTAAATTTTATTAAAGAACCAGAGAGTAAACTCCGTATTTCTCATAACGTATTTAATGTTATCAATGCAAATATAAATATACTCGATGTTGATAAATTTATAAAATTTGAGTATGAACCAATAAAAAATAACGTCAAACTTGAAATTTCAGAAAATGCCGAACTTCATGTTAGTCACGAAAAATGTCCATCGTTAATGCAAATGCTGAATGTTCAGAAAGATGTGATATTCACGAAAGGAATACATAATTTTTCTAATATAAACCCATTAATTCTGATACAATCAGACGAAATAATAAAATTAATAATTAAAGAATATTATGAAAAAATAGTAACAACAGATGTAGTTGAGAAATTAGATTTAAACGTGGGTATGTATGAAACCCCGCAGAGTCTTTTCGATGTATTTGAATACGTAATTCTACGTCAGTTACCAAATCTGAAAGTTCACTTAGAAGTTCCACCTCTTCATGAAATACATTTTAGTGAAGGATTAGCTGATATGTTAGGTTTCTCATCTGTTCATTTTCAAAGTGGATCCCATGTAAGTCAATATCCTTTAGAACTCGATGGTGGAATAACTGAAATATTTGTGTACTCTGATATAATTTCATCTCATCACGTAGGAGATACTTTTGCTCCTTTGCTTAGAGTTATACCATGCATGACTGATAAAAAGGAACAGATTGTGAGACAGTACAATTTTCCGCTTTATTTTCCCTCGAGAAAAAAATACGTAGAAACAATCGAAATTTCTTTGCGTACCAGTTCTGGAAAGAGAATTATTTGCAGTGGAGGAAAAACATTTGTTGTGCTATCTTTCAGACGCAGAAGAGTATAAATTTAAGTGATAAGGGTCATTGCAATCATTTCTAATGTCTTTGGGTACGAAGACAGTAACGATGCACCTAAGTACTAAAGACTGTGAAAATTATTATTGTTCACAAGTGGGTGGTGGTGAAAATTTTTTTCATGGTGTGAACCATCAAAGAGGATATGGGTTTTTTGGAGATTTAAAAAGATATATTACTCCTCTAGCTTTAAGAGCAACAAAATATTTGGGTAAAAAAATTGCTCATGCGGGACGTGGGGTGATATCCGATGTTTCCTCAGGCAAATCATTTAAAGATTCTGCACGTGCAAGATTTAGGGAAACTTCAAAACAAATAAAAGATGATATTTTGAAAAAAATACAACATGGCGAAGGTATAAAAAGAAAACGCAAGTCGAAAAAAAATCATTCATCAGCAAAACGGTGTAAAAATCTAAATAGAGACATATTTTCATCATGTCAAAAAATTTGATCTGTCTCAAGTCTGAATTAGACTTGTTTCAAGATGTTCCGATGCAGTTAGGAATTGATTCATCAACGTTTGTTGAAATCCATCCAATTGCTTCGTTGACAGAACATTCTCCGATTGAATTTTTGATCAGTAGCAGCGGAAATCAGTATGTGGATATCTCTCATACGTTACTACATTTGCAATTACAAGTTTTAAAAGCTGATGACACATTACTTACAGATACTGAAAAACTTAAAGTTGCTCCTATAAATTACTTATTAAACACTATATTTTCAGAATGTGGTGTATTTTTAAAGGACAAACAAGTTTCGACTCAGGTAAATTACGCATACCGTTCATATCTTGAAAGTTTGTTGTTTTATTCAAAAAATGCTCATGATAGTTTACTGACTACATCATTTTTTCACAAAGATACTGCTAATCATCATGATTCCATAACAGCTGATAATGTAGGTTTTAAAAAAAGATCTGAACTGAGTAATCTTAGTAAAGTAATTGATTTGATTGGACCAATTCATTTTGATTTAGCAAATCAACCGAAACTTTTAATTCATGGAGTTTCAGTCAGAATAAAATTGGAGCGAAACAAAAATAGTTTTTGTTTAATGTCTGCAACTAATGGTTTCAAAATAAACATTCTTTCTGCAAGTCTATATGTACGAAAAGTAAACATCGCACCTTCTATTATTGTTGCCCATGAAAAAGCTTTGGAAAAAGGAGTAATAAAAATGCCAATAAGAAGAGTAGAAATTAAATCTTTTTCTCTTTCGGCTGGGATTGCTTCCGAACATATCGCAAATGCTTTTCTTGGACAATTACCAAACCGATTGATAATGGGGTTGGTTTCAAATGAGGCATATAATGGAACATATTCGAAGAATCCATTTAAATTTCATCATTTTGACTTATCATATTTAGCTGTGCTTAATGGTTCTCAAACTATTCCTTTCAAACCACTACAACCAAATTTTCGGAAAGACCAATACAGTCGATGTTACATGAACTTGTTTACCGATTTAAATCGGTATCATAGCGCTCAAAACATAAATATAAATTATTCAGACTATAAGGGTGGTTTCTCCCTTTTTTCCTTCGATATGACTCCTGATTATGCAGGAAACGAGTCACATTCCAGTACAACACAATCTGGGAATTTAGCCATCGATCTAAAATTTTCTTTTCCTTTACCCAACACAGTCAGTTTGATTGTTTATGCTGAATTTCGAAATATTATTGAAATCGACAAATCACGATCGGTTATCATTGATTATTAAGGAAAATGGACACCGTACAGATATGTCGATTAGCATGCAGCGACGAAGTAATAAAATCTCAATTTGGTGGAGTTTTCCCGTCGGATTTTTTACCTAATACTAAATCCAATTTTAATTTTTTTATCATCAATTTGGATCCTAAACGTCTACCTGGTTCTCATTGGATTGCATTACATTTTAAAAATGAAATGGGAATATATTTTGATAGTTTCGGAAGAAGACCAAAGAATAAAAATATTTTAAATTTCATGCGAAAACATTGCAAAAAAATGATGTATAATAAAATATGTTTTCAAGATAAGCTAACAATGACGTGTGGGCATTTTTGTCTTTATTTTTTGTACCATTCCGCTCGAAATATGACGATTCAACTAAACAAAAATGATCCATCTTTAAACGAACAAATGATTCGAAGCTTTATTCGAAAAAAATTTCGATACAAAAATTGTTGTCGTCATTCTTATTGGATTTCTCAAACATGTCGGTCGTTTAAAAACATGCTCACAGTTTCATAAACTGTTAATCAGAAATGCAGAAGATGGAGAGAGCGGAACGATTCGGATGGTATTCTACTGTGTTGACGGCTGAAAATGATATTTTGTTCTTCAAAGAATATTTATACTATGATATAAAAGTTTGTGTACTAGAAGCAAATGAATATTTAGGTGAACAAGAAAATGTTCATGTGAATTATTTTAAAGTACTTAATAAAGAAGATTGTGCAAGTCTACTCTCTTACAAAGTAGAGAGTTCAACTCCAACACTTGGTTTTGGGATATTGCTTCGCAAAAAATGTAATGATTGTTGTTTTTCTTTATCTTATCTAGATAAAACTCTGTTTTTAAACTTTTTAGATATTTTATTGTATGCAAAAAATGTTTACAAAGAATATGAAACATTATATCTAGACTATGAAGTCAAAATCTGTTATTTTCGTTTATTACATGCTAAAGAATTGTTACATGAATTACACCAATGAATGTAAAACTAATAAATATATATATGTTTTAAAAAAAAAGACTGTTTGTTTTTCGTTATTTTGTGTGTGGAAAAAGCAATTTAGTTTGAGAGCAATAGAAAAAAATATTATTATCAAGTGTATGAAAAAGACAATTCAGTTTGAGAGCAATAGAAAAAAAATTATTATCAAGTGCATGAATAAGACAATTCAGTTTGAAAGCAATAGAAAAATAACTTACCGTGTTTTCAGAACTCTCTAATACACCTCCCAAGTTGTTTTTTGACAGTATTTAGTCCCAGAGTTATGTTGTATGTTTAACGTATATATAAAAAAACATTCAACATAATCCAAGGAATAATACTTATCATTATCAAATGATTTTTTCTCTTTTCCTTCTGATGAGCATCTGCTTCATTATTGTGTAGTTCATTTATCTCAGTAGCGTACAAACTCGTCTTCTTCATTCAACAGAATTGCAATTTGAAAAAAATAGAAAAAAAAAACTTACTTTAAGCAGTTCAAGATGTTTTATGACACTATAACTTCAACAGAGCAGCTAATGTAAAAAGAGTGTACTTTTTCCATTGTTGTCGCTGACAGTAAATGCTTGAAAAAGCAAGGATTTCCGGAGTTGTGTTGCATGGCTAGTCATTATCGGTCATACAACACAACTCAAGAAAACCTTACTTTCATCTGTTTTTCTTTCTTCTCCTCGGAAGTGTACAAATCCGTCTTCTTCATTCAACAGAATTGCAATTTTGAAAACAATAGAAAAAATAACTTACTTTAAGCAGTTTTAGATGTTTTATGACACTATAACTTCAACAGAGCAGCTAATGTAAAAACGTTACATTAATAATGGTTGTTTTTCGACTGCACTCGACTGCCTCTCTCTTTTGAATCAACCGATCTTAAATATTCTGCTCACGCACCGCAACTTTCAGGTCGATTCAGTTTGAGAGCAATAGAAAAATAACTTACCGTGATTTCCTTCTCTTGAGCATCTGCTTCATTATTGAAAAGTTCATTCTTCTCAGAAGTGTACATTTAACCGAGTTCCACTTCGTCCCCCCACTGCCGAAATGCTTTTCCCTTCTTCTCTCTTGGATAACTTTCAAAGAAAATAAAAAGTAAAAACTCACTTGATTGCACTCAACCGTCTCTCTCTCTCTCTTGAATCAACCGATCTTAAATATTCTGCTCACGCACCACAACTTTCAGGTCGTGTTCTTTTCATCTGTATTCATGCTTGGTTGCATCTTCTTGCGTGTATATGATTCTGGCCTACGGTGGTTTCAAAGAGGTTTTTCATTTTTAAAAATAGAAAAAAATCTCTCAAAAACCACTGCAGGCCCTTGTAGGGGGGCCCCGCCTTTTTTATTTTACATTCTACAGTAATATTTTTAAAAAAAAATGTTTCAGATAAAATACATACAAACACAGATACATTAAAAATAAAATACACATTAAAATACATACATTTTACATCATTCAATTAATTTTCTGCTGTCCAACCACCGAAACATATGTCAATCATTTCTTTTGTCGTCATATATGGATCTCTTTTTATAGTTTTCAATAAGTCAGGAGAAAAATGTTTTCGATTTATATTTATTTTTCTGGTGTGGTTGTATTTCGAATTGGTGTCTTTCACTTGATCTATAAAAGAGACCTCGATTATTTTGTTTCTTTACTTAGAATTTTTAAAGTGACCATATGATCTTAAATCGATGCCATTATCTAATACGAATTTTTTATCATAAAATGCTGATAAACCTACTTTATTTTGTATGATTGTAAAAAGTTCGTGTTTTTTAGAAATAAGAGAATTTTGAGATAATCTGTCGAAATTTTGCTCAAATAAAACTCTTTTATAATCTTCAAAATGAATAGTTTTTTTTAAACAGCATGTTTTTATACCTTTAGCTCGTTTTTTTGACGTATCCTCGTATTTAAAGGCATACATTTTTGATTTCAATCCGACGAATTCTTGTATGGGAGAACAAATTTCATTTTTCAAACAGCCTAGTTTCCCCTTATTTGTTTCATTAAACAAAAAATGATCCTTGCTAAAATTTGAACAATCTAAAATTTTTGAAAAATATGGATCAAGCATATCACGGTAATAATCACTTGTGGATAAATGTAAAAAAAGGGAATCTGTATCCGAATAAAGGAGACGACATTTTTGCCCATAAAATTTCTTAAAGTAATCAAAAAAAAGATGGTAAACTCGTAATTTTGCCAATTCCAAAACACAGAAGCCAATAAACAAAGGCTTGTCCAAACGGAGAGTTTTTTTCCGCATTTTAAATAAGACTAAATTATCATTAACTATTTCAAAATAATCCAGAAGTGGGCTAGCCATGTTAGCTCGACAAGTAGCTTCTGTTACTGATGCCTTCACATTGATTCGCTTTCGTACATTTTGACAAGTTTTCCCGTAAAATGCGTTGTTCATTGTTTTAAAAAATAATTTTTCGCAATCCGATTTAGCCTGTTGACGTTTCTCATTATTAAAATTTACGTATCTTTCTAACCACTTCATCTGTCTGAATGATAAAATTCTATGAATTTTTTTTAATACAATACCATGTTCCAAATAAAATTTTAAATTCATATAATGAACTACATAATTATTTTTATCAAAAAAATTAGGAGTTAGTTTTCTTGTTGGAAATATATGTTTTAAATTAAATTTTTCGCATAATTCTTTTGCGTAGGGAGACAACATGTCAAATGTGATATCTATATGACTAGGAGCCATAGGTAAACAATCATGGATTTCATGAACATTATGGGGGTATGTCAGCGAACATTCAATAAAAAACCCAATTTCATCATCAAAAGATTTTTCTGTTATATCAAAATTTTCAACTTCTGTTTGTGTTAACCAATAAAATTCACCTACTGGCATCGGCTGACTCATTACATATCCATATAAATTGTTCACATCTAATGCAACTATATAGCTGTGAGGTTTATCTGCATTATACGTCTCTGGGATGTATGGGTTGTTAGCAATTGCATATCGCTTAGATAAAATATTAACCCCTCCTCGCATCTGATTTTCAAACCAAATGTAATCATTAACGTTGCCTAACAATTTTATCTCGACTTTACTTAATTTTAACCCAGCATGCCACGTCAAGTCCGCACTGCTGATAAATCTCAGGGGGTCGAGATTGTATGACTCCATTGACATTTTTCTAAATTTAAAAAAATTTTCACACAAAAGAACGACATCGTTATTTTGATAGATCTCAAGATAATCACTGAAATTTTTGCAGTTAAATTTATTAAATACATTTTGTGCATGTAAATAGTCTTCCGCATCAATTTCCTCCCCAGTTAGTGTGTTAAAAAAAGCCTTCATGGGTGGTAGACAAGTATCATTCAATTTTTCAACACGATCAAAATAAGAATATGGAAAAACGCCTTTTCGTTTCAAAAGTTCCCTATGAGCATGCTTTTTAAAAAAATCATTAAAAATTTTAAACTCATGACCAGATTGTTTTAAATTTTCTGTTAAAGCATCCAATGAGGCATTCATAAACAAATAACTATCGATGAATTTAATATTGTCTAACGTTAGAACTGTAATTTTCTCCATATTCATGGGGATAATCGTAATATCTCTTATAAGATCTTTAGGCAAATATTTCAAAATTAAATGCGTATCATAGTTCCTAGAATTATGAATTACTACAGGAATAAAATTTTGTATTCGATAATTCAAATTACAACTTACGTGAGCAATTCCAAGAATATTATTCACATTTCTTCTACTATGATGGTCGTGATTTCTCACACGTATCTCACCGGGTTTAAACTTTTTATCACATAAATGACATTTTTCCCAATTTAGAATTTTAGTTCCATCATCAATCATAGGTCTGTTAAAATGTAATTTCTTTAGAAGAATATTTGTGATGTATTTTAATGTTGCAATAAATTGTTCAATACAATTTAAACCACAATAATATTCATGAAATATTACTTCATCTTGTGAATTGGTAGCTAACAAAGCATAACTTATAGGCTTATGACTCTCTATGTGAGCAGTAAAACTCTCTTCACTGCTCGGTAACGCACCGGATATTTTTTCAGTAATACATTCAAAGTCAGCAAAAATACAGAACGGGTGATACAACATTTTTGATACATCAGAAAATTTTAAGTTCAAATCAGTAGGCATAGAAATTTTTTGAGCATTTTTAATATTCAAACACAAATTTTTGTGTAAATTAAATGTTTCCTTTCGATAAAAACCTATCATGCATGATTTACAATAAAAATTTTTACGATCCTTACCTCTCATTAATGCGTTGAAATTTTTAATCAAAAAAAAATGATTTTTATAAAACAGTAAATCTACATTTCTTTTAAATTTTGAATCTTTATTTATTTTTAGTGGAAATATTTCCAATTTTTTATCATCATCCTCAATAGTAAGTACGTTGATTCCTATATTATTTAATAATTCAAACTTCGGAATGTCATTTATTTGAATAGGGAAAGAAATACCTTTTAGTTTTAAAGTCTTTAAATACTTTTTATAGTGGGAAATTCTTTGAGGGTTTATGTCTTGAGGGTACAGTTTAGCTAATACGGCATATAAAAAGCATTTGTTATCACTACATTTAATATTAATTAAACACTTTTTATTTCTTAACTTTGGAGGTAAATTTATATTTGAGCAACCACCCCTTGGGGGGTTATATCTACCGATGTGGACATCAATGTATTCAACTTGTTTAATAACCCATCCAGACCCATTTCTTAAAAAATTTTCAATTTTTTCTATTATAGTAATAAAGCATTCATCAATAGCGGTATTTATTTGTCCTGTGAAAATAATCCTTTTTATGCTACTACAAAAATAAAAGTTATTCGTCACTTCTTTGTTTTCCACTATTTTGCTAAATATAATATTAAAGCAAATAAAAAATCGTAATCTCAAAATATTAGAAACATTTAATAAATCAAAAATTTTTGTTTTACTTATTTCATACACACGATATATATCAAGCTCATGAATTTGAGAACGAAATGAGCGTACATACCCGCGAAATGCTCTATCTTGTAAAATAAATTCCACCATTGTTATTACTAAATGCAAAAGTCCATAGCTGCGACAAACAAAAACATTAATTTGAAGAATGCAAAAACATTTTCTATTTCCCCCCTCCTTTCCATTTTAAGTTACTTTAACTCATTTTTTAAAAATTCCCTCCCCCCAAGAATATTCAATTCGTTTTAAACTCGTATCCCGTTTTCTCTTGCGTATCCCTTAACCATCTCTAATGCTTTCAGGACAATATTTAATTGATTTAACTCAATATTAAATCTATTTTTCACTCCACCAAGATCATTGTGTCGAGAAAATCCAAAGTAAAACACATTTCTGTATTCCTTCAATTCGACAGAAGTTTTGTTACCGAGGTTAATGCTGAAAGGTTTCAGCTTTGCATCTCTTTCTTCCAGTTCATTGCTCAGGTCAAAATCAAAATTAGGTTTTTTCACTTCAATAATTTCCACATCCTTTCGTGCGTCCGATCCTTTTGTTTCGGTGTGAGCTTTTAAATAAAAAAAAATAACAAATTTACAAAAAAAAAAAAAACCGAAAAACATATTTTAAAATCATTAACTGTTTAATAGTTTGAAAAACAAAAATTCTAAATTTTGTATTACCTACAACAATCCTATCTCCTACTTCAGCACTCGGTTTACGTTTTTCTTCAATTTGCTGATATCCCTCATCTTCATAATCAATTGATTCTTGATTTCGTTTCCTTTTTTTTAGCACGGGAAATACATGGGCGTATGCTTTTAAAAAAAAAAAAATTAGAATAGATTTTTGTTATGAAAAAAAAAATCTCCTATTTACATACAGAAATAAAACACTTAGACTCACGTGATGATGATGTACTCGCTTCAAACCGTTGACTGGGTTCCCAATCTTCTTCATCCTGTAGTCGGTCGATGGATCGTTTTACTAAAAGAAAATATCTATGCTTTTAAATGTCATAGAAATAAATACAAGTTTTAAAAAAATCTCCCACTTAGAAGAAAAAACATAAAATTATTTAAAAACTTTACGAACGAGTATTGGAGTTCATCATAACTTAAGAACTTGGCTGTTTGGTGCCGAGGAGAGAGGGAGGTTGTAGCTATCGAAATACGCGTTCCACGGGTTTTTATACAATTCACCAAGACCTTCAAAAGAATACATTAACCTCAATCCACTTACATTATAATTATTTTTCATTATTTACATCCTCTTAACCATTTTTGAAATTCAACAAGCAACTCTTCTCTAATCTATTATTATTTAAATCCTACCCCCCTCCAAAAAAGAAAATGACTAAGCCGATAATGGAAACATTTTAGAAGCATTTATAATCTTTAACCATAGCTAAAGCATTACTTTCTATCATATACCAACTCTTTCACACATATTAATTAGAAAAAAAAATCCTACTTATGATGGAAATTTTCTTTGCAGTAATCTCACTAAAACCCTTTTATACATCTATTTTTGTAGACGTTTTCCTGTCCTTCGTCATCACTACCCAACCTAATCAGCCTTTTTGAGTAAAATTATCATATGCGAGAGTCGTTAAACCACATCCATTTCTTTATTGCTTCAATGATTTTCCAATATCACAGTTAAATGTTAAAACTTAATTTGCATTATTGTGTCCGCTTTTCTTTACTTTATCCCCCCTATCCCTATATCTGATGAACGCTAAATGCTCGAAAACTGAACTGAACCGTAAAACTTAAACAGAACGAGATGAAGAGACAATATCTTCAACGCTCAACAAACCATGCATATAATAAAATCACGGTTCTTGGATGCATCAAGTCAACTGAGGTCATCCATACCGGAAATGAATTGGAGCCAATACGAGGTAATTGGAAATTTCCTGTTTCAGTAGTCAGCATACATATACTACTGACAGGATTCGAACCTGCGCGGGAATGTCCCAATGGATTTCGAGTCCACCGCCTTAACTACTTGGCCACAACTGCAGATCGTAAAAGGAAAAAATTTAAACCAAACTACTGTTCTGTAATTCGATAACAAGTTTTTACTTTAGAAATTGAATAATACAAAATGGTATGAAGTGAAGGGGTTTCAATTTACATATTGCGCAGAAGTTGGAAAAAACTGCCAAGCCAGATAATGTTTATGGTATATTTTCTACAAATAATTTCAAAAATTCCAAAGACTGCTTAACATTTCAGATAGTTAGCCCCTCAATCACTTAATCAAACTCATTTATCGTCTATATCAACCACATTCATTTTCGCAATAAAAGATTCGGCGCATTCTACTCACAGTCGGCAGGATTCGAACCTACGCGGGAAATACCCAATGGATTTCAAGTCCATCGCCTTAACCACTCGGCCACGACTGCCTCGAGCAAGGCTCAATTTTTTGTAACAGAAACTTTAAATTACAAAAAAATTCCCCGCAGAAATATTTTTTTTTAATATCATACAAATTCTTGTGATAATTATTTACATGTTTTCTGTAGTTTATAAATAAAAAATAAAGGTGAACCAGAAAAATCAGACACATATGAATAAAGAATACATACAGATGCGAAATTGTCCATTTTAAGCATATAAAATATACCGGGCTAATTGCATTAGATAATAGTATTTCAAAGGTTTTCACCATTTCAATCTTCCATGCCGGTGAACACACTTTTTTTGTAGGAAAAAAAATTGTTTGTTAGGGAGATTCTGACTTAAAATCCCTAGACCTTGTTCTCTTTCAATATTCCTCTATTCTGTATTGATTTTTTATTAGTATGAAGAAAAATCCAATTGTTGTCGAAACGAAACATGAAACAGAAAGGAACATTATTAAAAAATTTACTTTCGTCTTGGACTTCAATAGTGTGACTGATGTACGTTAAATCCGGAAATCTAAAAATTCATCCGTTCCAGTTAGTTCTGAAACACAAAACAGAACCTCGCAGTCGGAAGGACTCGAACCTACGCGGGAAGATCCCAATGGATTTCTAGTCCATCGCCTTAACCACTCGGCCACGACTGCTCGGTGCTAGGCACATCGCCCTTAAATTTCTCTTAACTGAAAGGCATTTTACAGTGTTTATTCAGTGTGGAATATATTTTATATTTCTTTTGTCTTGAAAACAAAATAAATATCCCGCGATTGTACCGTGAACAATTTAAAAAACTTCTAAAGGAAACACAATGATTGTTTTACTTGACTTGATCACAAGGAATAAAACTTAATTATTTTTTGTGTCTTTTCCCTAATTTATAATAATAAATTCTTCGAATCTCATTTATGTACGGCAGATAAAGTTTTTTTTTCAAGTTAAGAATCAAGAAGGTTTTAAAAATTTATATCCAAAGGACAGCGAAAAACGATACTCTATGGGGAAGAAAGCAAATATTATTTATTTCAAAATTTTGTGCGTTAAAAACTCGTGCGCTGTCAAAAGTTCTAGTTCCCGGAAAGGAGGAATTGCTTCCAGGAACTCGCAGTTGACAGGATTCGAACCTGCGCGGGAATGTCCCAATGGATTTCGAGTCCATCGCCTTAACCACTCGGCCACAACTGCTGTTCGTCCAAGGAAAAAATTTAAACCAAACTACTGTTCTGTAATTCGATAACAAGTTTTTACTTTAGAAATTGAATAATACAAAATGGTATGAAGTGAAGGGGTTTCAATTTACATATTGCGCAGAAGTTGGAAAAAACTGCCAAGCCAAATAATGTTTATGATATATTTTCTACAAATAATTTCAAAAATTCCAAAGACTGCTTAACATTTCAGATAGTTAGCCCCTCAATCACTTAATCAAACTCATTTATCGTCTATATCAACCACATTCATTTTCGCAATGAAAGATTCAACGCATTCTACTCGCAGTCGGCAGGATTCGAACCTACGCGGGAAATTCCCAATGGATTTCAAGTCCATCGCCTTAACCACTCGGCCACGACTGCCTCGAGCAAGGCTCAATTTTTTGTAACAGAAACTTTAAATTACAAAAAAATTCCCCGCAGAAATATTTTTTTCTAATATCATACAAAAGTCTTGTGATAATTATTTACATGTTTTCTGTAGTTTATAAATAAAAAATAAAGGTGAACCAGAAAAATCAGACACATATGAATAAAGAATACATACAGATGCGAAATTGTCCATTTTCAGCATATAAAATCTACCGGGCTAATTGCATTAGATAATAGTATTTCAAAGGTTTTCACCATTTCAATCTTCCATGCCGGTGAACACACTTTTTTTGTAGGAAAAAAAATTGTTTGTTAGGGAGATTCTGACTTAAAATCCCTAGACCTTGTTCTCTTTCAATATTCCTCTATTCTGTATTGATTTTTTATTAGTATGAAGAAAAATCCAATTGTTGTCGAAACGAAACATGAAACAGAAACGAACATTATTAAAAAATTTACTTTCGTCTTGGACTTCAATAGTGTGACTGATGTACGTTAAATCCGGAAATCTAAAAATTCATCCGTTCCAGTTAGTTCTGAAACACAAAACAGAACCTCGCAGTCGGTAGGATTCGAACCTACGCGGGAAGATCCCAATGGATTTCTAGTCCATCGCCTTAACCACTCGGCCACGACTGCTCGATGCTAGGCACATCGCCCTTAAATTTCTGTTAACTGAAAGGCATTTTACAGTGTTTATTCAGTGTGGAATATATTTTAAATTTCTTTTGTCTTGAAAACAAAATAAATATCCCGCGATTGTACCGTGAACAATTTAAAAAACTTCTAAAGGAAACACAATGATTGTTTTACTTGACTTGATCACAAGGAATAAAACTTAATTATTTTTTGTGTCTTTTCCCTAATTTATAATAATAAATTCTTCGAATCTCATTTATGTACGGCAGATAAAGTTTTTTTTTCACGTTAAGAATCAAGAAGGTTTTAAAAATTTATATCCAAAGGACAGCGAAAAACGATACTCTATGGGGAAGAAAGCAAATATTATTTATTTCAAAATTTTGTGCGTTAAAAACTCGTGCGCTGTCAAAAGTTCTAGTTCCCGGAAAGGAGGAATTGCTTCCAGGAACTCGCAGTTGACAGGATTCGAACCTGCGCGGGAATGTCCCAATGGATTTCGAGTCCATCGCCTTAACCACTCGGCCACAACTGCTGCTCGTCCAAGGAAAAAATTTAAACCAAACTACTGTTCTGTAATTCGATAACAAGTTTTTACTTTAGAAATTGAATAATACAAAATTGTATGAAATGAAGGGGTTTCAATTTACATATTGCGCAGAAGTTGGAAAAAACTGCCAAGCCAGATAATGTTTATGGTATATTTTCTACAAATAATTTCAAAAATTCCAAAGACTGCTTAACATTTCAGATAGTTAGCCCCTCAATCACTTAATCAAACTCATTTATCGTCTATATCAACCACATTCATTTTCGCAATAAAAGATTCAACGCATTCTACTCGCAGTCGGCAGGATTCGAACCTACGCGGGAAATTCCCAATGGATTTCAAGTCCATCGCCTTAACCACTCGGCCACGACTGCCTCGAGCAAGGCTCAATTTTTTGTAACAGAAACTTTAAATTACAAAAAAATTCCCCGCAGAAATATTTTTTTCTAATATCATACAAAAGTCTTGTGATAATTATTTACATGTTTTCTGTAGTTTATAAATAAAAAATAAAGGTGAACCAGAAAAATCAGACACATATGAATAAAGAAGACATACAGATGCGAAATTGTCCATTTTCAGCATATAAAATCTACCGGGCTAATTGCATTAGATAATAGTATTTCAAAGGTTTTCACCATTTCAATCTTCCATGCCGGTGAACACACTTTTTTTGTAGGAAAAAAAATTGTTTGTTAGGGAGATTCTGACTTAAAATCCCTAGACCTTGTTCTCTTTCAATATTCCTCTATTCTGTATTGATTTTTTATTAGTATGAAGAAAAATCCAATTGTTGTCGAAACGAAACATGAAACAGAAACGAACATTATTAAAAAATTTACTTTCGTCTTGGACTTCAATAGTGTGACTGATGTACGTTAAATCCGGAAATCTAAAAATTCATCCGTTCCAGTTAGTTCTGAAACACAAAACAGAACCTCGCAGTCGGTAGGATTCGAACCTACGCGGGAAGATCCCAATGGATTTCTAGTCCATCGCCTTAACCACTCGGCCACGACTGCTCGATGCTAGGCACATCGCCCTTAAATTTCTGTTAACTGAAAGGCATTTTACAGTGTTTATTCAGTGTGGAATATATTTTAAATTTCTTTTGTCTTGAAAACAAAATAAATATCCCGCGATTGTACCGTGAACAATTTAAAAAACTTCTAAAGGAAACACAATGATTGTTTTACTTGACTTGATCACAAGGAATAAAACTTAATTATTTTTTGTGTCTTTTCCCTAATTTATAATAATAAATTCTTCGAATCTCATTTATGTACGGCAGATAAAGTTTTTTTTTCACGTTAAGAATCAAGAAGGTTTTAAAAATTTATATCCAAAGGACAGCGAAAAACGATACTCTATGGGGAAGAAAGCAAATATTATTTATTTCAAAATTTTGTGCGTTAAAAACTCGTGCGCTGTCAAAAGTTCTAGTTCCCGGAAAGGAGGAATTGCTTCCAGGAACTCGCAGTTGACAGGATTCGAACCTGCGCGGGAATGTCCCAATGGATTTCGAGTCCATCGCCTTAACCACTCGGCCACAACTGCTGTTCGTCCAAGGAAAAAATTTAAACCAAACTACTGTTCTGTAATTCGATAACAAGTTTTTACTTTAGAAATTGAATAATACAAAATTGTATGAAGTGAAGGGGTTTCAATTTACATATTGCGCAGAAGTTGGAAAAAACTGCCAAGCCAAATAATGTTTATGGTATATTTTCTACAAATAATTTCAAAAATTCCAAAGACTGCTTAACATTTCAGATAGTTAGCCCCTCAATCACTTAATCAAACTCATTTATCGTCTATATCAACCACATTCATTTTCGCAATAAAAGATTCAACGCATTCTACTCGCAGTCGGCAGGATTCGAACCTACGCGGGAAATTCCCAATGGATTTCAAGTCCATCGCCTTAACCACTCGGCCACGACTGCCTCGAGCAAGGCTCAATTTTTTGTAACAGAAACTTTAAATTACAAAAAAATTCCCCGCAGAAATATTTTTTTCTAATATCATACAAAAGTCTTGTGATAATTATTTACATGTTTTCTGTAGTTTATAAATAAAAAATAAAGGTGAACCAGAAAAATCAGACACATATGAATAAAGAATACATACAGATGCGAAATTGTCCATTTTCAGCATATAAAATCTACCGGGCTAATTGCATTAGATAATAGTATTTCAAAGGTTTTCACCATTTCAATCTTCCATGCCGGTGAACACACTTTTTTTGTAGGAAAAAAAATTGTTTGTTAGGGAGATTCTGACTTAAAATCCCTAGACCTTGTTCTCTTTCAATATTCCTCTATTCTGTATTGATTTTTTATTAGTATGAAGAAAAATCCAATTGTTGTCGAAACGAAACATGAAACAGAAACGAACATTATTAAAAAATTTACTTTCGTCTTGGACTTCAATAGTGTGACTGATGTACGTTAAATCCGGAAATCTAAAAATTCATCCGTTCCAGTTAGTTCTGAAACACAAAACAGAACCTCGCAGTCGGTAGGATTCGAACCTACGCGGGAAGATCCCAATGGATTTCTAGTCCATCGCCTTAACCACTCGGCCACGACTGCTCGATGCTAGGCACATCGCCCTTAAATTTCTGTTAACTGAAAGGCATTTTACAGTGTTTATTCAGTGTGGAATATATTTTAAATTTCTTTTGTCTTGAAAACAAAATAAATATCCCGCGATTGTACCGTGAACAATTTAAAAAACTTCTAAAGGAAACACAATGATTGTTTTACTTGACTTGATCACAAGGAATAAAACTTAATTATTTTTTGTGTCTTTTCCCTAATTTATAATAATAAATTCTTCGAATCTCATTTATGTACGGCAGATAAAGATTTTTTTTCACGTTAAGAATCAAGAAGGTTTTAAAAATTTATATCCAAAGGACAGCGAAAAACGATACTCTATGGGAAAGAAAGCAAATTTTATTTATTTCAAAATTTTGTGCGTTAAAAACTCGTGCGCTGTCAAAAGTTCTAGTTCCCGGAAAGGAGGAATTGCTTCCAGGAACTCGCAGTTGACAGGATTCGAACCTGCGCGGGAATGTCCCAATGGATTTCGAGTCCATCGCCTTAACCACTCGGCCACAACTGCTGCTCGTCCAAGGAAAAAATTTAAACCAAACTACTGTTCTGTAATTCGATAACAAGTTTTTACTTTAGAAATTGAATAATACAAAATTGTATGAAGTGAAGGGGTTTCAATTTACATATTGCGCAGAAGTTGGAAAAAACTGCCAAGCCAAATAATGTTTATGGTATATTTTCTACAAATAATTTCAAAAATTCCAAAGACTGCTTAACATTTCAGATAGTTAGCCCCTCAATCACTTAATCAAACTCATTTATCGTCTATATCAACCACATTCATTTTCGCAATAAAAGATTCAACGCATTCTACTCGCAGTCGGCAGGATTCGAACCTACGCGGGAAATTCCCAATGGATTTCAAGTCCATCGCCTTAACCACTCGGCCACGACTGCCTCGAGCAAGGCTCAATTTTTTGTAACAGAAACTTTAAATTACAAAAAAATTCCCCGCAGAAATATTTTTTTCTAATATCATACAAAAGTCTTGTGATAATTATTTACATGTTTTCTGTAGTTTATAAATAAAAAATAAAGGTGAACCAGAAAAATCAGACACATATGAATAAAGAATACATACAGATGCGAAATTGTCCATTTTCAGCATATAAAATCTACCGGGCTAATTGCATTAGATAATAGTATTTCAAAGGTTTTCACCATTTCAATCTTCCATGCCGGTGAACACACTTTTTTTGTAGGAAAAAAAATTGTTTGTTAGGGAGATTCTGACTTAAAATCCCTAGACCTTGTTCTCTTTCAATATTCCTCTATTCTGTATTGATTTTTTATTAGTATGAAGAAAAATCCAATTGTTGTCGAAACGAAACATGAAACAGAAACGAACATTATTAAAAAATTTACTTTCGTCTTGGACTTCAATAGTGTGACTGATGTACGTTAAATCCGGAAATCTAAAAATTCATCCGTTCCAGTTAGTTCTGAAACACAAAACAGAACCTCGCAGTCGGTAGGATTCGAACCTACGCGGGAAGATCCCAATGGATTTCTAGTCCATCGCCTTAACCACTCGGCCACGACTGCTCGATGCTAGGCACATCGCCCTTAAATTTCTGTTAACTGAAAGGCATTTTACAGTGTTTATTCAGTGTGGAATATATTTTAAATTTCTTTTGTCTTGAAAACAAAATAAATATCCCGCGATTGTACCGTGAACAATTTAAAAAACTTCTAAAGGAAACACAATGATTGTTTTACTTGACTTGATCACAAGGAATAAAACTTAATTATTTTTTGTGTCTTTTCCCTAATTTATAATAATAAATTCTTCGAATCTCATTTATGTACGGCAGATAAAGATTTTTTTTCACGTTAAGAATCAAGAAGGTTTTAAAAATTTATATCCAAAGGACAGCGAAAAACGATACTCTATGGGAAAGAAAGCAAATTTTATTTATTTCAAAATTTTGTGCGTTAAAAACTCGTGCGCTGTCAAAAGTTCTAGTTCCCGGAAAGGAGGAATTGCTTCCAGGAACTCGCAGTTGACAGGATTCGAACCTGCGCGGGAATGTCCCAATGGATTTCGAGTCCATCGCCTTAACCACTCGGCCACAACTGCTGCTCGTCCAAGGAAAAAATTTAAACCAAACTACTGTTCTGTAATTCGATAACAAGTTTTTACTTTAGAAATTGAATAATACAAAATTGTATGAAATGAAGGGGTTTCAATTTACATATTGCGCAGAAGTTGGAAAAAACTGCCAAGCCAGATAATGTTTATGGTATATTTTCTACAAATAATTTCAAAAATTCCAAAGACTGCTTAACATTTCAGATAGTTAGCCCCTCAATCACTTAATCAAACTCATTTATCGTCTATATCAACCACATTCATTTTCGCAATAAAAGATTCAACGCATTCTACTCGCAGTCGGCAGGATTCGAACCTACGCGGGAAATTCCCAATGGATTTCAAGTCCATCGCCTTAACCACTCGGCCACGACTGCCTCGAGCAAGGCTCAATTTTTTGTAACAGAAACTTTAAATTACAAAAAAATTCCCCGCAGAAATATTTTTTTCTAATATCATACAAAAGTCTTGTGATAATTATTTACATGTTTTCTGTAGTTTATAAATAAAAAATAAAGGTGAACCAGAAAAATCAGACACATATGAATAAAGAAGACATACAGATGCGAAATTGTCCATTTTCAGCATATAAAATCTACCGGGCTAATTGCATTAGATAATAGTATTTCAAAGGTTTTCACCATTTCAATCTTCCATGCCGGTGAACACACTTTTTTTGTAGGAAAAAAAATTGTTTGTTAGGGAGATTCTGACTTAAAATCCCTAGACCTTGTTCTCTTTCAATATTCCTCTATTCTGTATTGATTTTTTATTAGTATGAAGAAAAATCCAATTGTTGTCGAAACGAAACATGAAACAGAAACGAACATTATTAAAAAATTTACTTTCGTCTTGGACTTCAATAGTGTGACTGATGTACGTTAAATCCGGAAATCTAAAAATTCATCCGTTCCAGTTAGTTCTGAAACACAAAACAGAACCTCGCAGTCGGTAGGATTCGAACCTACGCGGGAAGATCCCAATGGATTTCTAGTCCATCGCCTTAACCACTCGGCCACGACTGCTCGATGCTAGGCACATCGCCCTTAAATTTCTGTTAACTGAAAGGCATTTTACAGTGTTTATTCAGTGTGGAATATATTTTAAATTTCTTTTGTCTTGAAAACAAAATAAATATCCCGCGATTGTACCGTGAACAATTTAAAAAACTTCTAAAGGAAACACAATGATTGTTTTACTTGACTTGATCACAAGGAATAAAACTTAATTATTTTTTGTGTCTTTTCCCTAATTTATAATAATAAATTCTTCGAATCTCATTTATGTACGGCAGATAAAGATTTTTTTTCACGTTAAGAATCAAGAAGGTTTTAAAAATTTATATCCAAAGGACAGCGAAAAACGATACTCTATGGGAAAGAAAGCAAATTTTATTTATTTCAAAATTTTGTGCGTTAAAAACTCGTGCGCTGTCAAAAGTTCTAGTTCCCGGAAAGGAGGAATTGCTTCCAGGAACTCGCAGTTGACAGGATTCGAACCTGCGCGGGAATGTCCCAATGGATTTCGAGTCCATCGCCTTAACCACTCGGCCACAACTGCTGCTCGTCCAAGGAAAAAATTTAAACCAAACTACTGTTCTGTAATTCGATAACAAGTTTTTACTTTAGAAATTGAATAATACAAAATTGTATGAAGTGAAGGGGTTTCAATTTACATATTGCGCAGAAGTTGGAAAAAACTGCCAAGCCAAATAATGTTTATGGTATATTTTCTACAAATAATTTCAAAAATTCCAAAGACTGCTTAACATTTCAGATAGTTAGCCCCTCAATCACTTAATCAAACTCATTTATCGTCTATATCAACCACATTCATTTTCGCAATAAAAGATTCAACGCATTCTACTCGCAGTCGGCAGGATTCGAACCTACGCGGGAAATTCCCAATGGATTTCAAGTCCATCGCCTTAACCACTCGGCCACGACTGCCTCGAGCAAGGCTCAATTTTTTGTAACAGAAACTTTAAATTACAAAAAAATTCCCCGCAGAAATATTTTTTTCTAATATCATACAAAAGTCTTGTGATAATTATTTACATGTTTTCTGTAGTTTATAAATAAAAAATAAAGGTGAACCAGAAAAATCAGACACATATGAATAAAGAATACATACAGATGCGAAATTGTCCATTTTCAGCATATAAAATCTACCGGGCTAATTGCATTAGATAATAGTATTTCAAAGGTTTTCACCATTTCAATCTTCCATGCCGGTGAACACACTTTTTTTGTAGGAAAAAAAATTGTTTGTTAGGGAGATTCTGACTTAAAATCCCTAGACCTTGTTCTCTTTCAATATTCCTCTATTCTGTATTGATTTTTTATTAGTATGAAGAAAAATCCAATTGTTGTCGAAACGAAACATGAAACAGAAACGAACATTATTAAAAAATTTACTTTCGTCTTGGACTTCAATAGTGTGACTGATGTACGTTAAATCCGGAAATCTAAAAATTCATCCGTTCCAGTTAGTTCTGAAACACAAAACAGAACCTCGCAGTCGGTAGGATTCGAACCTACGCGGGAAGATCCCAATGGATTTCTAGTCCATCGCCTTAACCACTCGGCCACGACTGCTCGATGCTAGGCACATCGCCCTTAAATTTCTGTTAACTGAAAGGCATTTTACAGTGTTTATTCAGTGTGGAATATATTTTAAATTTCTTTTGTCTTGAAAACAAAATAAATATCCCGCGATTGTACCGTGAACAATTTAAAAAACTTCTAAAGGAAACACAATGATTGTTTTACTTGACTTGATCACAAGGAATAAAACTTAATTATTTTTTGTGTCTTTTCCCTAATTTATAATAATAAATTCTTCGAATCTCATTTATGTACGGCAGATAAAGATTTTTTTTCACGTTAAGAATCAAGAAGGTTTTAAAAATTTATATCCAAAGGACAGCGAAAAACGATACTCTATGGGAAAGAAAGCAAATTTTATTTATTTCAAAATTTTGTGCGTTAAAAACTCGTGCGCTGTCAAAAGTTCTAGTTCCCGGAAAGGAGGAATTGCTTCCAGGAACTCGCAGTTGACAGGATTCGAACCTGCGCGGGAATGTCCCAATGGATTTCGAGTCCATCGCCTTAACCACTCGGCCACAACTGCTGCTCGTCCAAGGAAAAAATTTAAACCAAACTACTGTTCTGTAATTCGATAACAAGTTTTTACTTTAGAAATTGAATAATACAAAATTGTATGAAATGAAGGGGTTTCAATTTACATATTGCGCAGAAGTTGGAAAAAACTGCCAAGCCAGATAATGTTTATGGTATATTTTCTACAAATAATTTCAAAAATTCCAAAGACTGCTTAACATTTCAGATAGTTAGCCCCTCAATCACTTAATCAAACTCATTTATCGTCTATATCAACCACATTCATTTTCGCAATAAAAGATTCAACGCATTCTACTCGCAGTCGGCAGGATTCGAACCTACGCGGGAAATTCCCAATGGATTTCAAGTCCATCGCCTTAACCACTCGGCCACGACTGCCTCGAGCAAGGCTCAATTTTTTGTAACAGAAACTTTAAATTACAAAAAAATTCCCCGCAGAAATATTTTTTTCTAATATCATACAAAAGTCTTGTGATAATTATTTACATGTTTTCTGTAGTTTATAAATAAAAAATAAAGGTGAACCAGAAAAATCAGACACATATGAATAAAGAATACATACAGATGCGAAATTGTCCATTTTCAGCATATAAAATCTACCGGGCTAATTGCATTAGATAATAGTATTTCAAAGGTTTTCACCATTTCAATCTTCCATGCCGGTGAACACACTTTTTTTGTAGGAAAAAAAATTGTTTGTTAGGGAGATTCTGACTTAAAATCCCTAGACCTTGTTCTCTTTCAATATTCCTCTATTCTGTATTGATTTTTTATTAGTATGAAGAAAAATCCAATTGTTGTCGAAACGAAACATGAAACAGAAACGAACATTATTAAAAAATTTACTTTCGTCTTGGACTTCAATAGTGTGACTGATGTACGTTAAATCCGGAAATCTAAAAATTCATCCGTTCCAGTTAGTTCTGAAACACAAAACAGAACCTCGCAGTCGGTAGGATTCGAACCTACGCGGGAAGATCCCAATGGATTTCTAGTCCATCGCCTTAACCACTCGGCCACGACTGCTCGATGCTAGGCACATCGCCCTTAAATTTCTGTTAACTGAAAGGCATTTTACAGTGTTTATTCAGTGTGGAATATATTTTAAATTTCTTTTGTCTTGAAAACAAAATAAATATCCCGCGATTGTACCGTGAACAATTTAAAAAACTTCTAAAGGAAACACAATGATTGTTTTACTTGACTTGATCACAAGGAATAAAACTTAATTATTTTTTGTGTCTTTTCCCTAATTTATAATAATAAATTCTTCGAATCTCATTTATGTACGGCAGATAAAGATTTTTTTTCACGTTAAGAATCAAGAAGGTTTTAAAAATTTATATCCAAAGGACAGCGAAAAACGATACTCTATGGGAAAGAAAGCAAATTTTATTTATTTCAAAATTTTGTGCGTTAAAAACTCGTGCGCTGTCAAAAGTTCTACTTCCCGGAAAGGAGGAATTGCTTCCAGGAACTCGCAGTTGACAGGATTCGAACCTGCGCGGGAATGTCCCAATGGATTTCGAGTCCATCGCCTTAACCACTCGGCCACAACTGCTGCTCGTCCAAGGAAAAAATTTAAACCAAACTACTGTTCTGTAATTCGATAACAAGTTTTTACTTTAGAAATTGAATAATACAAAATTGTATGAAATGAAGGGGTTTCAATTTACATATTGCGCAGAAGTTGGAAAAAACTGCCAAGCCAGATAATGTTTATGGTATATTTTCTACAAATAATTTCAAAAATTCCAAAGACTGCTTAACATTTCAGATAGTTAGCCCCTCAATCACTTAATCAAACTCATTTATCGTCTATATCAACCACATTCATTTTCGCAATAAAAGATTCAACGCATTCTACTCGCAGTCGGCAGGATTCGAACCTACGCGGGAAATTCCCAATGGATTTCAAGTCCATCGCCTTAACCACTCGGCCACGACTGCCTCGAGCAAGGCTCAATTTTTTGTAACAGAAACTTTAAATTACAAAAAAATTCCCCACAGAAATATTTTTTTCTAATATCATACAAAAGTCTTGTGATAATTATTTACATGTTTTCTGTAGTTTATAAATAAAAAATAAAGGTGAACCAGAAAAATCAGACACATATGAATAAAGAATACATACAGATGCGAAATTGTCCATTTTCAGCATATAAAATCTACCGGGCTAATTGCATTAGATAATAGTATTTCAAAGGTTTTCACCATTTCAATCTTCCATGCCGGTGAACACACTTTTTTTGTAGGAAAAAAAATTGTTTGTTAGGGAGATTCTGACTTAAAATCCCTAGACCTTGTTCTCTTTCAATATTCCTCTATTCTGTATTGATTTTTTATTAGTATGAAGAAAAATCCAATTGTTGTCGAAACGAAACATGAAACAGAAACGAACATTATTAAAAAATTTACTTTCGTCTTGGACTTCAATAGTGTGACTGATGTACGTTAAATCCGGAAATCTAAAAATTCATCCGTTCCAGTTAGTTCTGAAACACAAAACAGAACCTCGCAGTCGGTAGGATTCGAACCTACGCGGGAAGATCCCAATGGATTTCTAGTCCATCGCCTTAACCACTCGGCCACGACTGCTCGATGCTAGGCACATCGCCCTTAAATTTCTGTTAACTGAAAGGCATTTTACAGTGTTTATTCAGTGTGGAATATATTTTAAATTTCTTTTGTCTTGAAAACAAAATAAATATCCCGCGATTGTACCGTGAACAATTTAAAAAACTTCTAAAGGAAACACAATGATTGTTTTACTTGACTTGATCACAAGGAATAAAACTTAATTATTTTTTGTGTCTTTTCCCTAATTTATAATAATAAATTCTTCGAATCTCATTTATGTACGGCAGATAAAGATTTTTTTTCACGTTAAGAATCAAGAAGGTTTTAAAAATTTATATCCAAAGGACAGCGAAAAACGATACTCTATGGGAAAGAAAGCAAATTTTATTTATTTCAAAATTTTGTGCGTTAAAAACTCTAGCGCTGTCAAAAGTTCTAGTTCCCGGAAAGGAGGAATTGCTTCCAGGAACTCGCAGTTGACAGGATTCGAACCTGCGCGGGAATGTCCCAATGGATTTCGAGTCCATCGCCTTAACCACTCGGCCACAACTGCTGCTCGTCCAAGGAAAAAATTTAAACCAAACTACTGTTCTGTAATTCGATAACAAGTTTTTACTTTAGAAATTGAATAATACAAAATTGTATGAAATGAAGGGGTTTCAATTTACATATTGCGCAGAAGTTGGAAAAAACTGCCAAGCCAGATAATGTTTATGGTATATTTTCTACAAATAATTTCAAAAATTCCAAAGACTGCTTAACATTTCAGATAGTTAGCCCCTCAATCACTTAATCAAACTCATTTATCGTCTATATCAACCACATTCATTTTCGCAATAAAAGATTCAACGCATTCTACTCGCAGTCGGCAGGATTCGAACCTACGCGGGAAATTCCCAATGGATTTCAAGTCCATCGCCTTAACCACTCGGCCACGACTGCCTCGAGCAAGGCTCAATTTTTTGTAACAGAAACTTTAAATTACAAAAAAATTCCCCACAGAAATATTTTTTTCTAATATCATACAAAAGTCTTGTGATAATTATTTACATGTTTTCTGTAGTTTATAAATAAAAAATAAAGGTGAACCAGAAAAATCAGACACATATGAATAAAGAATACATACAGATGCGAAATTGTCCATTTTCAGCATATAAAATCTACCGGGCTAATTGCATTAGATAATAGTATTTCAAAGGTTTTCACCATTTCAATCTTCCATGCCGGTGAACACACTTTTTTTGTAGGAAAAAAAATTGTTTGTTAGGGAGATTCTGACTTAAAATCCCTAGACCTTGTTCTCTTTCAATATTCCTCTATTCTGTATTGATTTTTTATTAGTATGAAGAAAAATCCAATTGTTGTCGAAACGAAACATGAAACAGAAACGAACATTATTAAAAAATTTACTTTCGTCTTGGACTTCAATAGTGTGACTGATGTACGTTAAATCCGGAAATCTAAAAATTCATCCGTTCCAGTTAGTTCTGAAACACAAAACAGAACCTCGCAGTCGGTAGGATTCGAACCTACGCGGGAAGATCCCAATGGATTTCTAGTCCATCGCCTTAACCACTCGGCCACGACTGCTCGATGCTAGGCACATCGCCCTTAAATTTCTGTTAACTGAAAGGCATTTTACAGTGTTTATTCAGTGTGGAATATATTTTAAATTTCTTTTGTCTTGAAAACAAAATAAATATCCCGCGATTGTACCGTGAACAATTTAAAAAACTTCTAAAGGAAACACAATGATTGTTTTACTTGACTTGATCACAAGGAATAAAACTTAATTATTTTTTGTGTCTTTTCCCTAATTTATAATAATAAATTCTTCGAATCTCATTTATGTACGGCAGATAAAGATTTTTTTTCACGTTAAGAATCAAGAAGGTTTTAAAAATTTATATCCAAAGGACAGCGAAAAACGATACTCTATGGGAAAGAAAGCAAATTTTATTTATTTCAAAATTTTGTGCGTTAAAAACTCGTGCGCTGTCAAAAGTTCTAGTTCCCGGAAAGGAGGAATTGCTTCCAGGAACTCGCAGTTGACAGGATTCGAACCTGCGCGGGAATGTCCCAATGGATTTCGAGTCCATCGCCTTAACCACTCGGCCACAACTGCTGCTCGTCCAAGGAAAAAATTTAAACCAAACTACTGTTCTGTAATTCGATAACAAGTTTTTACTTTAGAAATTGAATAATACAAAATTGTATGAAATGAAGGGGTTTCAATTTACATATTGCGCAGAAGTTGGAAAAAACTGCCAAGCCAGATAATGTTTATGGTATATTTTCTACAAATAATTTCAAAAATTCCAAAGACTGCTTAACATTTCAGATAGTTAGCCCCTCAATCACTTAATCAAACTCATTTATCGTCTATATCAACCACATTCATTTTCGCAATAAAAGATTCGGCGCATTCTACTCGCAGTCGGCAGGATTCGAACCTACGCGGGAAATTCCCAATGGATTTCAAGTCCATCGCCTTAACCACTCGGCCACGACTGCCTCGAGCAAGGCTCAATTTTTTGTAACAGAAACTTTAAATTACAAAAAAATTCCCCACAGAAATATTTTTTTCTAATATCATACAAAAGTCTTGTGATAATTATTTACATGTTTTCTGTAGTTTATAAATAAAAAATAAAGGTGAACCAGAAAAATCAGACACATATGAATAAAGAAGACATACAGATGCGAAATTGTCCATTTTCAGCATATAAAATCTACCGGGCTAATTGCATTAGATAATAGTATTTCAAAGGTTTTCACCATTTCAATCTTCCATGCCGTGAACACACTTTTTTTGTAGGAAAAAAAATTGTTTGTTAGGGAGATTCTGACTTAAAATCCCTAGACCTTGTTCTCTTTCAATATTCCTCTATTCTGTATTGATTTTTTATTAGTATGAAGAAAAATCCAATTGTTGTCGAAACGAAACATGAAACAGAAACGAACATTATTAAAAAATTTACTTTCGTCTTGGACTTCAATAGTGTGACTGATGTACGTTAAATCCGGAAATCTAAAAATTCATCCGTTCCAGTTAGTTCTGAAACACAAAACAGAACTCGCAGTCGGTAGGATTCGAACCTACGCGGGAAGATCCCAATGGATTTCTAGTCCATCGCCTTAACCACTCGGCCACGACTGCTCGATGCTAGTCACATCGCCCTTAAATTTCTGTTAACTGAAAGGCATTTTACAGAGTTTATTCAGTGTGGAATATATTTTAAATTTCTTTTGTCTTGAAAACAAAATAAATATCCCGCGATTGTACCGTGAACAATTTAAAAAACTTCTAAAGGAAACACAATGCATTGTTTTACTTCACTTGATCACGAGGAATAAAACTTAATTTTTTTTTTGTATCTTTTCCCTAATTTATAATAATAAATTCTCCGAATCTCATTTCTGTACGGCAGATAAAGATTTTTGTTTCACATTAAGAATCAATAAGGTTTTAAAAATTTATATCCAAAGGACAGCGAAAAATGATATTCTATAAGAAAGAAAGCAAGTTTTATTTTCCAAATTTCGTGCGTTAAAAACTCCTGCGCTGTCAAAAGCTCCACTTCCCGAAAAGGAGGAATTCTTTCCAGGAATTTACACTTGACAGGATTGGAACCTGCCCGCGAATGACCCAATGGATTTCGAGAAAACCGCCTTAACCACTCGGTCACAGCTCTTGCTTGCCCTCCGAAAAAATTAAAAACAAACTACTGTTCTGTAATTTTATAATGAATAAGATTTTGCTTTAGAAATTAAAGAATACAAAATTTTTAAAATGAAGGGGTTTTTATTTACATATTGCGCAAAAATTGAAAAAAATTGCCAAGCCACATAATGTTTACGGTATATTTTCTACAAATAATTTCAAAGACTGCTTAACATTTCAGATAGTTACTTCCGCAATTTATTTAATCAAATTCATTTAATGTCTTTATCAACCACATTCATTTTTGCAGTAAAAGATGCAACGCATTTTACTCGTAGTCCTCAGGATTCGAACCTACGCGGAAAATTCCCAATGGAATTCAAATCCATCACCTTGACCACTCGGCTACGACTGCCTTGGGCAAGCCTCAATTTTTTGTAACGGAAAGTTTAAATTACAAAAGAAATTCCTCAGAAAAAATATTTTTTCTAACATTATATTAAAGTTTTGTGATTATCATTTATATGTTTTAGTACAGTAAAAATAGGGGTCGGACCCAAACATCCAAAAAAAAAAAAGCTAAACCTGATGCAAATTGTTTATTACCCTCTCAATAAGAACAGGTAAAAAGTCCCACCCCATTGTGTGTCGGGTTTTTGAATGGGGGGCATCTAAAAATTGCTGTTTTGGGTATTTTTCCAGAATTTTTAGAGTAAACTTAAAGTAAGACCATTATGTCATACTAAATTTCAAAGCATGAAATTAAAGGTGTTTGACCCCCAAGAGGTATGATATAACCCACCAATGCTACAGAGCCCCCCCCCCCCCATCCCCGTAAAACGAAGCAGTACCCCCGAACCTCCTTCCATATATTTCATATGGAAACATTATTTTATGCTAAGTTAAAGTTAAAAATCAAGAGTGTCCATCTTCTAAGAGCGATGGTGCACCTCCTCTCAAAGCTACAGCACCCCCCCCCTTGCCAAATAAAATAAATCTTCAACCCACCCCCCTTTATTTCAAGTAGAAGTATTATTTCATGCAAATCTAAGATGCATTAAATCAGGACTGTCAACCCCCAAGAGGTATGACATAACCCACCAATGCTACAGACCCCCCCCCCATCCCCGTAAAACGAAGCAGTACCCCCGAACCCCCCTCCATATACTTCATATGGAAACATTATTTTATGCTAAGTTAAAGTTAGAAATCAAGAGTGTCCATCTTCCAAGAGCGATGGTGCACTTCCTCTCAAAGCTACAGCACCCCCCCTCCGCCAAATAAAATAAATCTTCACCCCCCCCCCTTTATTTCAAGTAGAAGTATTATTTCATGCAAATCTAAAATGCATTATATCAGGACTGTCCGCCCCATGAGAACAGTAGCTCTCTTCCCAAAATGAAATTATGTACTAAAATATTATCCTTCCTCCCCCCCCCCACCCCCTCTGATGGTACATATTTGATTAAATAGCCAGAAAAATTACGCTGAACTGTTTTTTGCTTTCAAATGATTTCTCCTAAGCTTGTAACAAAAAGTCTTCGTTGTCAAGATGTTTTTTGGAATCTAGATCCTCAGCAAAATCGTTATTGTTGCAGCTATGTCTAACACAGTTTGTGCATATAATTGAGCACTTCAGTCCACTTTCAGACTTTTTAAATAAATACTATATCCAATGTACCCCTCAGAGCAAGCACAAGATTTGAGACGCAGAAAGTCTTCTAGAGCAGAAGGCTTGGCTGTTGTAGTAGGACGCAGATTATATTTCTGTGGTGCTTTCTTTGCACCCATCAAAAACGACACTAGCTTTCTCATACTTACAAGTGACCTTTATAATCTGCATTGTTGGCATATTTCCTTGAAGCTTACAGATCATTACCAAAAATATGATCAAGCAGGTATTTGAGACGCAAAGGGATGTCAGTGGCAAAATTAAAAATTTGGAGATAACCAGTACAAATGGTTGGTGAACCTCTCCTCTATCTTTGGGCAAGAAATAGTACTAGTAGACCTGGTAGTTGCTTCTGTACAGCATGATTTAGAAAAGAAAATCAATGAAAGTCTACCTATGATCTTATCTTTAAAAGCGTTTTATTCAAAACTTGAAAAGGTCCACTTACATCCCTATGCATCTCAATGCCTCATATATGACACCAGCAGTTCGTTCTGTGATGGTGAATGAAACTTTTGCTTCAGTAATAGCACTTTAACGATACAGGATTTCTTTCCTTCTGAAACCAGATTCATCGAATACTGATGGAGAATCAGCGCATAACTCGTAAAAGAAGTTTTTAGCAATTTGTTATTCCATCTTTACTGTTCATACCATTAGGTGTAAAAGATTGTTTGGGCTTACACATCTTTACAGATAGTAACTACTCTCGTAACAGAAGCTAAAGACTTAACTGCTTACCTCCTTTACAAAGAAATGCCACAAAATTGTTTGCCTTCATTATCCTTTGATGTTACTACCCGAATATTAAAGTTCTCATCGCAACTCACCTTATCATCAGCGAGCAATACCACTACCAACTTGAGAGGGAAGAAACTTCTGGGGGCTTTAGAAACGGATTGTGATTTTCAAACTGGGAGACAAAAAGGTGTAAATATTTAGCATTCTATTGTTGTATTGCTCATTGCTCTCATCAAGACTTATTCTATCGTTGAATCACTACAGGTTCTAGACCACCTGAATTTGTCACTGCGTTAGATCGTTGGATAGCTGATGTTTTAGCTGATGTTTGATTTGATCAAAAATTTTTTATCGCATAATGTAATCAAAAGTTTCAGATAGTGTTGCAAGTATATGTCTGCATATTTAGCATAATTCACATAACCTGCTGCGTAAAAGAGAGGCAGCTTGGTGTTTGCAAATCAGAACCTCCACCGACATAGAGGGTGCAGAATTGCAGCATTGCCCGTCTCACTGTTGGCAATTTCGGTTTGTCCCTTACGATGATGGCAAAAGATTGTAGAAAAGTTGAAGTAAATTATTCAAGAAGCAGAGAAACTTTAGTCAATTTGGACTTTTTATGCTGCACAGGAATTTGGTTTTCCAGCGCTCTAAACAGTTTAATAACTCCAGTCACAAATAATTTGGTTACTGAGCTCGCTTAGATCTTTTAGAATTATCCTTCTGACATTACTATATCATAGTGTGGCATTTTGTGCTTGGGGAAAAGTTAAATCAGGGAAATTTTTTCGTAAACTTAACTGCAATCGTTGATTTTAGAATGCAAATTCAGGGTCTCCCCCCTCCCCCCCAAAAAAAGCGATGGCCACCCCTTACGTGTGACGGAGTACACATCCAGAATAAAAGCCCTCAAAAAAGAAAGAAATACCCCTTGAAAAAACTGCCTTAAAAATTCCAATGACGCAAATCCCCCCCCCCTCTCTATCCCCCCACCTGTGCACTCTTGTTAATTAGAATTTTTTTCTGTGAGAGTTTATTATTTTACTATTATAGAGTGGTTTCTGCGAGGTTTGAGAATTTTTTTTAAGTAATAAAAATTATTTTTATTTAAATAGAGGATTATTTCGTCCCCCTTTCCCCCCAAAACCCGACGCGCAAAGTGCTGGGACATTTTACCCCTTCTTGCTGGAAGTGTAAGAAGTAATTTGCAACAGGTTTCACCTTTTTTTTTTTGGATGTTTGGGTTTGGCCATTTTTTGGCCTAATTTTACTGTACTATTTTCTGTAGTACATAAATGCAAAAAAAAAAAAGGTGAACTATCAAATTTGACAGATATGAATAAAGAAGACATACATATGCGAAATTGTCCGTTTTCAGCGTATAAAATCTACTGGACTAATTGCGTTAGATAATGTATAATTTAAAGATTTTTACTGTTTCTATCTTGAATGTAAGTGAACACACTTTTTTGAACGAAAAAAATTGTTTGTTGGGAACATTCTCACTCAAAATCTCTAGACGTTGTTCTCTTTCAATGTTGCTGTGTTGATTTTTTATTAGTATGAAGAAAAATCCAATTATTGTCGAAACGAAACAAGAAATAGAAACGAACATTAAAAATTATTAAAAAGTTTACTTCAGTATTAGTCTTCAATAATATGACTGATGTACCTTAACGCCGCAGATCTAAAACTTCATCCGGTCCAGTTAGTTATGTAAAACGAATCAGAATCTCTCAGTCGGCAGGATTCGCATCTACGCAGGAAGACCCCAATAGATTTCTAGTCCAACGCCTTAACCACTCCGCCACGACTGCCTCGAGCAAGTCTCAATTTTTTTATGACGGAAAGATTGAATTACAAAAAGAAAATTCTTCAGAAAACAGATACAGATACAGATAGGAATTTATATGGGCCAGAGCGGAGCTCATTTACCCTTTATGAGGGAAAGTCATGAAGGAGTTGATTTGAAATGGTGTGAGGGGGGGGGGGGATGGAGAAAAAAAAAGGAATCTTTTCAGTGCCACACTATATACATATTTACAGGGATTACATAATTGAAATGACAGGAGAATTGAATAATCTGGAATATGATAAGAACTGAGTATATACAAGTATTTACATCGAATGTACAAGTGGAATGAAAACTGATAGGCCTAGTCCTATCAGAGCCGAGAATGAAAAGAGCTTAGGCAAAACCTAAGCAAACAAGTATCATCAACAGATGAACATAGCATCCGACGGCATATTTTTGCCGCCAGAATTAAATGTGAAGAAGATTTGATCGAAGATCAGTGGGTTATCGTGATAACCAAGTTTGGTGAAGAAGTTTGTGGTGGTGTCAACAATATAGTTTTTGATGTAATATATCCCCGAGTCCTTATCAGGGCTGTGGAGTCGGAGTCGGAGTCGGAGTCGAAGAGTCGGAGTCGGACTGATTTTGGCGTAAAGGAGTTGGAGTCGGAGTCGGTAGAAAATATGCCGACTCCGACTCCGGTCTACTTT
This sequence comes from Uloborus diversus, assembly GCF_026930045.1. Classification (NCBI taxonomy): domain Eukaryota; kingdom Metazoa; phylum Arthropoda; class Arachnida; order Araneae; family Uloboridae; genus Uloborus; species Uloborus diversus. The sequence continues at coordinate 51,988,636 of NC_072731.1, forward strand.
TTTTTCTTTAATTTTCGCTGACTCTCCTGGCATTTTTTGAAAAACTGACTACCAGTTGATTCGATTACATGTATAAAAGCCTACTAATAAGAAAACAACTGTCATTAATAACCAGCTGGCTTGATTGTTCATCGAATTTTCTGTAATAGCTTCCTACGCTGTTCCCTAGTTTGCTTGTTTTTCAACATTCTTGAAATAATAGCAACTGTGAGCACGGTTTTCTTACCTAACATTTTATATTTTTTTAATCACTTTAAAACAACAATAATAAAATTTTTTAAAATCACTTTAAAACAACAATAATAAAATTTTTTAAAATCACTTTAAAACAACAATAATAACATTTTTTTTACTTCGACCTCAGTTATAAAATTGTAAAAGGAATGTACCCCTTGAGCAAGTTGGAGCCCGTAGTTCGAGAGGTATCTTACGGTGTTCTGTAATTCAACTTAGTGTTGGCGTGCAAAGGCGCAAATCTAAAAGACATGATAAAATATATCTGTCTTTTCAATTTAAGGACAACATCTACAAGCTTGATTCTCAACAAAAGTATGAAATAGAACAAATATCTTGGTTACAACACTCAAATAATTGCAGTTAATCTTAAAATCTTCATTTCAAGATTAATTCTAAAGCAGCCAGTAAAATTAAAATTAAAAATTGAGGGAATAATTATAGGAAAAAGAAAAGCTATTTGTACAAAGCTGTATATTGCCGCATTTTCTGTAAAATTTTCTCCAAGCGTACATGTACCCCATATTTTCCCTCAATACAAGTATAGTGCCTTATTTTCGTTGAAATTTTATAGATGAAATATAATTTCAAATTTATTGGGGATTTTTTTTGCAGAATTAAAGTATGTGTATTGTTTTTATAAACTCTGAAATATACTTGAGGTGTCACCCACCAGATGGATCTCGGCCGGAGCGGACCGCCCTCGCTCTAGAAAGGTTTTTTGACTTAGCAAAAAAAGCGTTTTTGAAAATCACACGATTTGATCAACATCTATTCGTTAAACATTAATGGGGAGCAAGTTAAACCTTTTCAATTTTTTTTAACAATAGGATGATTATGTGATTTCAATTTTAAAATCGTAATTATTGGAACAATTTGATTTTCAAATTCAATTTATGACGTTGTATGCTTCTTAATTTTACAAAAAAAATACAGCGCTTAAATTTCATAAGAAACAAATTAATATTTCAATCTCTGTATAGAGGTTTTCCTCCCTTCTCATGAGGGGGATAGGGGTTGAATTGAAAAATAAATAAATAAAAAAGCCGGAGTCGGAGTCGGAGTTGGAGTCGGAGTCGGGTGTTTCGAAACCCCGGAGTCGGAATCGGGGTCGGAGTCGGCTATTTTCCTTCCGACTCCGCAGCCCTGGTCCTTATGCTGGGTTTTATTGGAGACGAACCATGGAGCTCTAAAAATTCTCCTGAGAATTTTATTTTGGAGAATTTGAATTTTTTTGATGTTACTAGCAGCTGCAGCAGGGGATACTGTATATGAGAGCAGGGCGAATGATCGTGGTGTAAAGTAGTAGTCTGCTTTTAGTGTTCAGTGAGTTATTTTTATTAAGGAGAGCGTATAAATAGCCCATTTTGACATTGGCCATTTTGATAACTTGTTCAATGTGATAATTGAACCTGAGCCGTCTGTCAAGATAGACGCCCAAGTACTTGACATTCTTAGAGTATGGGATAGTGTCTTTTCCCACCATGATTTTTTTGGGATAATTTTTGATGTTGTTAGATGAGAAGCAAATTGCTTGAGTTTTGCCAGTGTTGATGGCTATACGCCATTTGTTTAGGTACTGAGTAATGATGTTGACATATTTTTGGAGACGATGCCTAGCGAAGCCTTTGCAGTAGTCGGTTGTCATGATGCTGGTGTCGTCTGCGAAAAGGCAAGTGAGATGGTCCTCATTAGAGGGGAAGTCATGGATAAAAATATTGTAGAGGGTGGATCCCAGGGCACTACCTTGTGGTACACCAGCCCTGATAGTGTGTTTATCAGAGAAACTGTCGAGAATTTTCACTTGGAAGGTACGATTGTGGAGGTAATGATTCAGAATATGAATAATGTAATTTGGGAATTTAAGATTGATGAGTTTGAATAAGAGTCCTTCATGCCAGACTCTGTCAAAAACCTTGCTAATGTCAAAGAAGACTCCCACCATAAATTTGGTATTATTATTATTGTTTTGGATATAGTTGACCATACGGATAAGTTGGTGGATGGTGGAGTGTTTTTCCTTAAACCCAAACTGGAAGTTGGGGATGATGTTGTTTGAGTTAATGAAATCTTTGATTTTTTTAAGAAGGACTTTCTCTACTAATTTGGAGATGGAGGAAAGTAGACTGATTGGACGGTAATTTTGTGGGTAAGAGTGTTCAGTGTTGGGCTTGGGGATAGGAATAACAATTGCATTCTTCCAATAGTTCGGGAAATATCCAAGTCCGAAGATCTTATTGATGATTTTGGTGAGATACGTAATAGCATTAAGTGGGAGATGTTGGAGGTGGATATTTTTAATATTATCTTCACCACCAGCCCTCCTGTTGGGGAGGTCCTTAATACCGATCATAATTTCAAGGGGGGTAATGATTGGAATGGTATCAGCAAGGGGAGGGGGATTCTCAAGGAATTCCTTGATAGTGTTACTAATCAGAGTATTGCTATTCACAGCATCATCTTGAGGGTTGGTGTAAAAAAAATTTCCAAGGTGCTAGCAATTAAATTAGCTTTATCAGGGTTTGTATAGACAAGCTCGTTATCAGAGATATGAAGGGAGGGGATAACTTGCTTCTTAGTAGTGATTTACGAACCAGCGAAAAGAAATCCTTGGTATTGTTTTCCAGGGAATCAAGGTAGTCATTGAAGGTTTTAGTTTTGTACTTGTCAGTCAGTGTTTTTATTTCTTTTTGGAGATTGTTAAGAACAGTTTTAAGAGCAGGGTCTTTGGAGTTATGCCAGTGTTTTTTTATTCGATTTTTATGTTTAATGATGGAGATAATATCAGCAGGGAGCCTAGTGTGATTTTTGTGGATAATTTTCGTGGTGGTGGACCTATCCAGTGCAAATTGGATGTTCTCAGTGAATGTCTTGATACAAGTTTCAATGTCGTTGGTATTATGGATGGAAGGATTACCTTGGATCTTGTCCTGAAGGATGGTAGTAAAGGAGTTCCAATTGGTAGTGCGAATTGTAATAGAGTCCGTGGCAGGGCGATGTAAGAGTCTAAAATCCAATAGAATGGTTCAATGGTCGGAGCTAAGCTCCGTAACCGCAGTAATATGGGTAACATTCAGAATATTCTTGAGCAGTGCAAGTCAATTGTAGAGTTGGTAGAATTCCCAAAGTGAGTGGGAGTGTCAGGGGCTAAAATGTCAACACTATGATTGACAGTGTAAGTAAGCAACTTATCGCCGTTGGAGTTAGGAAGGCCGTCAGACCAGACCTGGTTCTTGCAATTAAAATCACCAATCAAAATGGTGGATGGACTGAGCATGAAAATATTGTCAAAATCCGAATCGATGAATGGCTTATTAGGAGGGATGTAAATAGATGAAATAGTGATATTAGAGTTGTCAAGTGAACAAATAATCGTAGTGTTCTCGAAGCTGGAGGTGAGGACTGGGCGAACATAATGTCTGATACTCAGCTTAACAAAAATCGCAGTACCGCCACCACGATTTGTGGTGCGGTCAATACGATGACAAATATAATTGGGAAAGAAGACCCTCTGAGAACCATTCAGGTGGGTCTCCTGGACACAAAAAATATCAGGAGAGTGAGCAATAAGGAAATCCGCGACCTCCCTTCTTTTAGAGAAGAGGCCGTTTGCATTCCAAGAACAAATAGAAAAATTGGGAACACTAGCCATGGGCAAAAGTAGTGCTGAGAGTACACAAATCCCTCATTAGAATTTCCATTCCTTTAAGAATGTTGGGAAGCCTCTCCCAACATTCTTAAAGGAATGGAGGGAATATTTTGAAAGTGTTTCAGTAGCTTTATAACGTCATGAATTTCATTTGGTTTATTTTCAGTACATTCTTGAGGGCTATGAGCAGTGGTGGTAGTTTTTAGCATCTCAGAGTAACTTGGGAGTTTGTTTTGATTGTTGACAGCATTGAGTGGATTATGAGTGGGATTGGTAGGGTGATCCCTATTAGGTGGTCGTTTAGGGCAGCCCCTGTAGTTGGCCGTGTGATCACCACTGCAATTGGCGCATTTAGCCGGAGTATCCTTGGGTGTAATGCAATCCTTAGTAGGGTGCGATTGTGCACATTTTAGGCATTTGAACTGTTTGTTACAGTTATTGCTGGAGTGACCAAATTCCTGGCATCTGTAACATTGTGTGGGGGAGGACTTGAGTCGCAAGGATTCCACTTTGATGTGGAAGAATCCGTGGAAATTTACGTGGTAGATTCTATTGTTGTCCTCTGTACGAGGTAAATTAATAAGGAATAGTGGGAGAGGCTTTCTATCACGACCATGCATGTGTGTGATTTTGTCAGGGTGAAGACCTATTTCTGCCAACTTATCCTTTATAAATGATGGGTCCGTGTCTCCAGGGAGACCTCTAATGACCACTTTGAGACATTTTTCACCGCTGAAGGTGTAAGTGTGGAATGGGATATCTGAGTCGTTGAGGTGTCTGACAATTATTCTGTATGCCTCATCTGTGGGAGGATTTATAATATATTTAGTACCAGTGAACTTTATAGTAATTTTTGAGTCAGTCATGTCATTGATGGAATCAGCAAATTTAACAGGGTTGACTAAATTGTCGATGATTATTGGGGGAACTCTGTTACTGCGTTTAAGTTTTTGTGCTTGAAATTCGTTATTGTCATCCATAACCAGATGGGGGTGTGAGAAATCAGCAATTGTTTCAATCTCAGAGTCTTCAACTTCTTTAGCCAATGCAGTGTTAATGTGTACATTGTCACTCACTGTAGGCTGTTCCTGATGTTCAATGGTTACAGTTATGCCACGGTCGGCGGCCAAATTGATATTTGCCAATTCGTTGCTGACAATACAAGATTTAGTCTTTAATGTTTCGGCTTTTTTTCTTCTGTTTTTTTTTTTTGTTTTCTTTACATTTGAAGTAACACTTTCATTATCGGTGGATGCTAGAGCATCAAACTGATTCGATAATTGGATAGAATCCGTGGGGTGTTTAGCCTTGGAAGTGGAAGAGCCTTTAAACGATTCAAATTTCCTTTCCATGTTATGTATTCGATTTAGCAATTGCTCTTCCCTGAGACGAGCATTTTCGTGCTGAATACCATTGATATAGTGTGAAAGGGAAACCCGAGAGTTCATTGCTCTGTGTTTATTGCTTAGTAAAGCAAATTTCAATTCTGAATCGTCAGAGTTCTGAATTTTCTTGTCGAAGTAATCACAGATAATGCGTAGGTTGTGGTCACATTGACCAAGAGTACCTAGGTCCTGTGTTTCGAGAGAATACAAATTGATTTTGGAGATAAGGTCCTCAATAGAGGTAATGTCAAGGGTGGGGAGGGGGTAATCAACTCCAACATGACTTACCTCATATTTCCAGTCCTTGGATGAATCATCAGTTGCAGCCATCATCTGTCATGAAATCAGGGAAACTCTTATGAGAGAGTTGCTCGTTTTGGTCCTGAAAAGGACCGAGCAGGATCTACCCGGGTTGGCCGGAAGGATGTACCGGACCTATCTCAATAGGCCGCGGTAAACCAACGGGCTACTACCGGGAAGGGAGACAAGCCTACTCCGCCACTGGCGGTGATGAGTGAAACCCCGCGCCGGGGGTGGGAGAAAACGTGAGTCGATCCGTAGCGAGGCAGGAGGAGGTAGAAAGACGTCCTTCTCAGGCGGCGGTCGAAAGAGGAATCCCAGTAACAATCTTCAGAAAACGATTTTTTTTCTAACATTATGTATAAGTTTTGTGATCACGTGACGCTGGAACGTCCCGGCTGCCAAGAAAACCAAATATCTAGCGCTAAGGAAACCAAACGTCAGCAGCCAACAAAAGCAAATCCACCGCCAAGAAAGACGAAAGAAAATAAACGCGACTAAGTACAGTTTACACGACAGAACAAGTTGGGGTTTTCTGGGTTTTTCACCCCTCTGTATCTCAGCCCTATGAAGACCCCCGGAGTTGATTTTTGGTATACTCAATCTCTAGTGGCCCGTGACGACGTAAACAAAAATATAATCCCCTGGAATATCAGGGGGAGGAGGAATTTAAATTAGAAAATCGCTCTTCAAAATTTTTGCTTTCTTTCACAGGGCTGCAGCCCAGACGATGAAAGGAATCAAGCTGAATTTTCGCACACACATTCCTCGTGCCTTACTAATGTGCCTTTTGTGCCATTTGACCCCCTCCCCCCTCGTTTTTACCCCCCAAATTGCATCTTCCCGGGGTTCTGCCACAGCCCACCGGAGGGCTATTGTAATGATTTTTTGTATACTTATTCTTGGGGACCATTGAGTACACATACAAAAATTCGACTCATAGGGACATCATGGGCCGGCGCAATTAAAGTTTGAAAATCACTAATTTCCCCTGAATTCTTATGTACTTTCTTAGCTCATTGGGTTTGTTAATCTCTGAGGGCAATTGCTGGGTTAAAACAGATCTAACAGTTATTCATAAAGGGAATGAGGGAGAAGGGATCATTTCAGGATATGAAATTAAATCAAGGCGTGCATGCGCGTGGACTCATTAGGCTTTCTGTTTTAAGATTCCATATTGTTTGTTTGTATTTAAGCAGAGAAACAAATTAATGAGTAAGATTAGGATGCGGTCCCCCCCCCCTCCACAAGTTTTGTCGATACGAAATTTCCTTCCCCCCTTTTTTCAGTTTTGATATATTTAAGAGGGGAAAAATTTTTAAATGTCGGTGCGAAACTGGTGTGAAACCATTAGAATATTTTGCTTGACATATTATATGAAACTATACGCATATGAATATGATACAACTTTATGATTAAAAGCGAAAAAGAGTAATTTTTCTTGGTTTGCTTATTTTCTAAATTAATGCATTTTTCACAAACATAAGAGATTATGAATTGAAAATATATGAAATACATGTGTGGATATCCGTGTTTTGCGGGTTTGGCAGACAAAATTTTTGTAATTAATTTAAGCAAGACTTTTAATGAGCTAAGTTCGCGCGCATCATGCGCAGTCGCTGTGGTAAATTTGGGATATCCACGATTTGTCGTAGAGTACAGTTGTATAGGATCTTCTGACACATTCAAATTTAAAATATTTAATGGCTTCTTTTCTTTTTTTTCGCTTGTTGATAATGCGTTATTTCGCTTTTTTAATGAACGTTTAAACAAAACTAGGTATTAAACAGGACGAAGACTTCCATCAAAAGAAAGATAAATCTCCAAACAATAAAAATTATCCCATAAAACGTAAAATAGTATACGATTTAAGAAAAAAAGTCATTAAATTAAAAGTGAAAAGCTAGATTAAAATAGCCGCAAGCTGTAAAACATTTTTAAAAAAAAACCTTCATGAAAATGTTGACTAATCCGTCAAATAAAGAAACTAATAGCATTTATTGCGACGTTGTAAAATACTCGAAAACAATATAATTTAAAATATAGTATTTTATTATCCAAGAAGTTTTCTTTGCAACAGAGAGGATACAAGGATTGCAATAAAATTTAAACTGCAAAATTCTCTCAAAGTGAACATAGAATCTAAATGGTCAGAAAATAACTTGACGTAAAATCAGGCTTGCCATTATTGTTCCTTAAAAACACAAAACAGCGTTGTTTCAATTGAAAATTCTCGATTCTAAAAATACAGACAAAGTAATAATATCAATGCAAAAAGATGTGATATCTCATCAAAAACATCCCTGTTGTAAAAATTTCCCCGCCAAGAAATCCTTTAACTTTTCTGCATAAAAAAAGAAGGCCTTCACATCCTGAACACCAAAAACCCGCAGCCTTAAAAAGTTATGATATCTAGTTTGCCCGCCAAGTATCTCTGCCAAACTATTATCCTCCCTCTTCTCCTGTTTCATCACACCTACTTCCATTAGAACCTCCTCCCACTTCCAACTCCTCAGAAATATGGATAGATACTTTAAATTGTTCAACTTGCTTGGTGGGAAGCTTTTTGCGCAGCAAGCAACAGCTTGCACCACCCAAACACAACCCAAAGCTTCCCGCCAAACAGGATAAACAATTTAAAGGATCTATCCATATTTCTGAGTTGGAAGTGGGAGGAGGTTCTAATTTAAGTAGGTGTGATGAAACAGGAGAAGAGGGAGGATAATAGTTTGGCAGAGATACTTGGCGGCCAAATTAGATATCATAACTTTTTAAGGCTGCGGGTTTTTGGGGTTTAGGATGTGAAGGCCTTCTTTTTTATGCAGAAAAGTTAAAGGTTTTCTTGGCAGGAGAAATTTTTACAACAGGGTTGTTTTTGATGAGATCATTATTTACATGTTTTCTATTGTATTAAAGTGCTTTAAAAAGTGATCCAGCAAAATGGGACAGATATGAATAAAGAAGACATTCATATGCGAAAATGTCCACTTTTAGCGTATAAAATCTATTGGGGTAATTACATAAGATAATATATATTTCAAATGTTTTTACTATTTCCTTCTTCCATGCCAGTGAATACACTTTTTTATTCGAAAAGAAAATTGTTTGTTGGAGAGATTCTCTCTTAAAATCTCTAGACGTTGTTCTCTTCCAATGTTCCTGTATTTTGTATTGATTCTTAATTAATATGAACAGAAAACCAATTGTTGTCGAAACGCAACATATAGAAACGAACATTATCAAAAAATTTATTTCCATCTTAGACTTCAATAGTAAGACTGATGTACCTTAACGCCGCAAATCTAAAACATCGTTAATGGCTAATAGCTCAGTCGGTAAAGCGCTCTGCTAGCAACCCTAGGGTCTGGGGTTCGAACCCGGCAGCAGGCGGGAAAGTTTTCAGCATTTATTACCCGTTCGTTTAAAAAATAATTAATTTATAAATGAAGGATTTTCAATTGTTTTTGATTGAAAAATTTTTATTTTCGATTTTCTTATTCAACGGAAAACATCGATGTGGATAAGGGTGTGTAGTTTATTACTATTTTTTTTATATCTATACTAATCGTATAAAGCTGAAGTATTTGTTTGTTTGAGCGCGCTTATCTCAAGAACTACTGGTTCGAATTCAAAAATTATTTTTGTGTTGAGTAGTCCTATTATTGAAGAAGGCCGTAGGCTATAATTTACATTGATATATTAATTAGAAAAACAGTTATTCAGTGTTTTATGCAATTTTTAACAGTTTTTAGTATTTTCTACCAAACAGATCATAAACCAATTGCACCAGAAAAATATTTTTCTACTAAAATATAAGAAATTTATTTTGAGGTATGATAACAAAAAAAAAAGTTTTTGCAGTTGAAGCAGTTTTTGTATTTTTTATGAATTTTTGGAGAAAAAAAAAACCTTTTTTCCGCATTTTTTTCTGAGTTTAATTTTTTCTAAACTCATGCCGCAAAAAGTATAAAGGCCTCTTTTCTGAAATTTAACTATGCAATAGTAAAACTATTTCGCCTTCTTCAGAAAAAAAAGCTATCAATAATACGCAATAGTTTTTTTTTTATAAAAAAAAACTTTTTTTATATAAAAAAACTCGCGGTTTTTTGCATGATCTTTGTTCTATATACAAAGAAAAAGATTGTTAATTACCATCAGAGGTAGATATGCATAGATCGTATAGATAGATGGACAGATAATTAGAGGTCGACATAGGTACATGGTCAGTAAGAGATAGATTGGCCCGTATTTACGGCGATTATTCTCCCTCCCCCACCCCATCCCGACATTGAAAAATTAAAGCATTTGCTTAAAAGTGAACGGGCTTTTCCGATAAAATGGGCACTGAGAATACACCTCCCTCCCCCCTCCTTTGGGGCTGCTTGCATAGAAAGACGAACCAGCTGGTCGCCGCTAAAGCCCTCGAGTGGCTATCTATTTATGTGTTTTTGCGAAGAGTTTTAAATCTGATGAGACTTTAATAGGTTTTTTCGAAAAGGTGTGTACGCATTTTAGTTGAAGAAAATGATCATTTCACACCAGAAAGGGGGGGGGGGATTTTTTATTCAACGGACTTCCTTTAAATTCTTAGCACGAGCAACGTCGTGCGGGTTCTGCTATATATATATACTAGTGTATCTTGTATATATATTAATACTAGTGTTTATATTAATTATATTAATACTATTATATTATAAAACTATTATATTAATACTAGTGTATCGATTATAAAACTATTTCAATGCTGTAATTATTCAGTAGTACATAACATTCTGAACTACTGGGCTTAGATTTTTTTACTATTATTTTTTTGGGGGGGGGGAGTTAAGCAGTCGGGTTTTTTGTTTTTATTTAATAATTATTTTTTATTTTCTTGAAAAAAAATGTGTGTTGCAGAGATTCTCACTTAAAATCTGTAGAAATTGTTCTCTTTCAACGTCCCTGTATTTTGTATTGATTCTTCATTAATATGAACAGAAAACCAATTGTTGTAGAAACGCATCATGGAATAGAAGTGAACATTATCAAACAATTTACTTCAGTCTTAGACTATATCGCTGAAAGTAAAACCTGGAGGGAAAAAAACCCGTTCATGAAATATAGACATTTTTGCTACAATTAAATATTACTTTACTCCATTATTTCATCAAATTAAATTTTCGTAATAAAAATTAAAAAGTCATTACAACGTCCCAACCTGCCCCACTAGGTGGGGTAACTTTTGACACTAGATAAAACGTAAATGGATAAGAAATATACTATTCCTAATTGATTAAAAAATCTTTATTTACAAACTTACAGCCTAAAAAGTTCATTAGGTTCCATATTCTTTTTAAATTTACTTATATAGTGTCTTCAGAGTTCTTTTGCTCAATCCATATGTTTCAGCAGCCTCTCTAATTGAAATCTTATATCAATAAGAGCATTTTCTGCTACTGTTAAAAGAACTGTAGCCCTCTTCTCAATTTTAGTTCATTTAAACCATTCATCAAATTTAATTTATGCTTTTCTGTTTCGTACACTGGTGGGACAGTGTCCCAACCTGCCACACTTAGGCTGTTATTATACTATATGAACTTTTTAAAAGTTAGGCTTAGCAGTACAATACTTTTTTTAACCTTTAAACTATTATGAAAGGACATATTTTAATTCCAACATGCTCTGATTTGTATGTCAAAAATTCAAAAGTACACTATATAGTAGACACTCCTATCATCCATGATATCCTAAGAAAACTAATTTCTGTTACAAAATTGAAGCTGAAATGTATGGTGTTTGGTGTCAAAAGGTGGGCCATGTCCCAAGTTGCCCCCTCCCCCTTCTCCTATAGTTCATTTTTGTGAATATAATTATGTTGTTTTTTTTTCCGATCATGTTTTTATTCTAGAACTGTAACGATTTATTTTAATTTGTGTTTTTCCAACTAGAAATACTGTGTATGGGACCCCGTATTTGGAATGCTCGGTACCTTTCCAGGTTTTTGTTTCCGAATCAAAACGTAGCGTGTGCGATATTTGATATGTTTTTCACAATTTTACTAATATTTGCGACAGATTTCTTGATTCTTTTCCTCTTTTTTGATTTATCAATTTTTAAAAACGAAAAACGACGGCGATAATTTGTAATGTTGTATTATTCGTGGATATTGCTTTTAATGCATTCATAAATCGTTTTTATACCAAAAATAGCTCTAAATTTCGGCTCAATATGCTTTGTATTTTATACTAGTGAGGAAACAGAAATAAGTATCGTAAACCAAAAGTAGAAGCTGAAAGATAGCTGAACAATTACAGCAAAACGTTCAAATGCATGATGACACGTGTCACCGAAGAAACGTAAATATAAACTTTAAGAAATCGTGTTCTAAACAAAAGTGAATATTAGCGATTTTGGACGTTTAAAATCGGGGAGGACCCCCCCCCCCCCCAAAAATGAAGTTGGTCAGCACCCCCCCGCGCTGGAAAATACTCGCAAGGAAGAGGGGGGTCGTCATCTCAATCGATGAACTTATAATTTTAAAACAGTATTCAATCTATAGTCACTTTTTATAACACATCGTAGATTATTACATATTTCTAAACATTAACATTCATGCAATATTTAGAGAAATAATCTTGATTTTAATTGTCAATTGCATTGATATATTTAAGATTGATTTTTTATTGTTTTCTCATTTACTTTTATTTCTCACGTGTAAATCATTTCTAGAACAATTAGATATTCCCCGTCTTTGGTTCAACTAGGTTTTTCGGGGGGGGGGGGGCAGCTTTTGTTCAAATATTGTTTTCAGCATTTTTTCAAAACTTATGACTGCTACTTTAGGTCTACTGACTGTATATCCACTCTATACGATCTGAAATATTGTACATAGTCTATACAGATGTACCAAACACCCAACACCTAAGAGCTGTTGAGTCACCCCCCCCCCCCCCTCCAAGAAAAAAAAGAGGGAGAAGGAAAGAGATACTAAGGTTTCAAAAAGAACACAACCCTCAAGCATTCCAATATTTCAATGCCACAGTCTGTGAGCCAATGAAATTGTCCGCAAAAGTTCATGACCCCCCCCCCCCCCTACTTTTTTTCATGATCACACTTGCAATTTAGAATTTAGGACGTTATTGTTAAAAATTATATCATACAAAGTTCAGAAGGAAATTCCTGTAATTTCCTTACAGAAATTTCCTTCTGAGGGAAATTTCCTTAATAGAAATATTTCATTCGTACTGCAAAATACCTTACGGTTCTTTTTTTTTCTTTCTGTACATACAATTTTTATAGTTCTGAAATTTTCAGTTTAAAAAGTAAAGATTCGCCGGAGACGACAATTAAGCGAAGCGGGAAACGGAAGGAAAGAACACCAAGACATTTTCGCAAATTTAAATGCACGCCAAAGTTCGGGTTGTATCAATTGCAAGCGGCGGCTATCACCCCCGCGATAAAATTAGCTCTGGGAGGGCATGGCTAAGTACCTTCTCCTCGTGAATGCACAATACCTTCCACGAAGTCTTCAAAAGGCTTTTCTAGATTCGTGTTAACAGTGTAAAAGCTTTTCTTTGCACCATACATATGTTTTCTTTAAATTTTTGAATTAAATACTAGAATGTCGCCCATCAAGGTATGACGGGCAAAAATTGCTTCTACATTTGAACGAAGTCATTGCCTGTTTGGTGATATTTTGATAATTGAAACTGTAACCGTAACTCCAGTGAATTAACCCTAAACTCCAGTAGGTAGCGGTTATTGTTGACCACTTTTTCGTTTCTTCATCTCCCTGAAATGACACATTCTTACCAATAAAACAGTTAAGTTGCCGGATCGAGTTCAGCCTTGTCACGATAAAGCTTTCCCTGCATGTTAAACGTTACCAAAACATATTATCAAATTATCATGCCGGGGCGCGAGTTTCATTGTTGAAACACGCGGGTTACTCGATCATCGGCTATTATATATAAGAGGATTAAATTTTGACTCGCTTAAATCCATGTCGTTTTGATACAGTTTCAAATTATCTCCAGCATTTCCAGGGTAAAGGTACAAGACTTTTCAGTCAAAATCACTTACTATATAGTCCCTCCCTGAAATGTCAAACCGACGATCTTCTCGCTGTTTTCAAACAATCGCCTTGCCATCGCCCTGCTAGACGCTATACCTTGCAATTTCTCCTCTTTGCAGTCGCCAAAGTACTTCCCAGTAGTTCTCTCCAGATTAGGGTGAACGGCGGCGTGGATAGTTGTTTGCGCACCTTCTGCAGAAGACTAGAAGGCGAAAAAAAAAAAAGATGAACGGATAATTTTTTTCTTAAGAAAAAATAAATATTTGCATCATTTCATGTAAATTTTTCTGCTAAGAAACATGTTGAGAAATTAAGGAATAAAAATCAGTACAAAAGTAATGTATGGATAAGTATTCGACCTTTTTGCCGAAGGAAAAAAAAACCTGTAGCGTTGGAACGTAAAAACCCTCAGAGTAGTCTCTTTGGGATTCGGTACTTTTCCCAGCAGTGCTGCCATTTTTGGAAGTATTATGAGCAGTCCTATTTCGGAATGGTGTTTAGCGCGTCTGTCGTTGACACCATAATGTTCTCACTTGTCGGAAATGTCATTCTTTTTAATCACCTCTTGAGTTTATGAAACAGCGAGAAGTCAAAGGGGGCCATTACAGGAGAGTAAGGAGGTTGAACCACAGGAGTCTGACGTTCCGAAAGCAATTTAGAAAACAAATACGTGAAATGTGTTTGAAAATCCTCACCGAAAGCCGTTTACATTTTCCGAATGGTTTTTCTACTTGCCTGTCGCCCGGTTTCTGGCAATGTTTCATACAGTTAGGCTGAACGCTATAGGCAGAAGGAGAAACATTCACACCTGTGAACAAAGGTTCAAGGTCAGCTGAAGCAAGCGGATTGATTCTTGTCCATCAGGTTTTCACAAAAAAAAAGCATAGTAAAATCTGATGGTTTTCTAAAAGCCCGCGTATGATTACTTCTTTTGCTTCCGCAGTTCGGCTGTTAGTATAAGCGAACACCTTTTTCTTTGCTCAGAACAACTTGGTATACTGAACCAGACATACACTGGTGTGAAAAAATTAAGGACGAGACAGTTTTTTCAATATAACTTTGTACAAAAGCTTTCCAAATCAACACATTTAATACCGTAAGATCCCCAATACGTAAGGACATGTGAAATGTAAGCAACACTTACTAAAAGAGAAATCAGAGGGATAAAAAGAAGCTTTATTGAAAAAGTAGCATGGAGCGCAATGTGACTGAAGGCCGAAACATCCCTGTGATGGGTGTCCAGCAAGAAACATCCGGTCTTTAGTAGGGGATATGACCTCCCCGACTGCTAGGCAGGTTTCACAGCGTCTGCCCATGCTGAGAATGAGGGTGTCAATGAGTTGTTGAGGCATTGCTGCCCATTCGTCTTGCAGCGCCAATCGAAGCTCCCGAATCGTTACTGGTGGTAAGGTACGAGCTGTCAAGCGTCTGCCTAGAAAATCCCATACATGCTCGTTGGGATGGGATCCAGAGATCGTGCCGGCCAATCCATACATTCAATATCCTCACTCTCTAAGAGCTGTTCGGCAGCTACTGTGCGATGACATGGTGCATTGTCGTCCATGAAAAGGAACTGCAGACCCATAGCGCCTCTAAAAAGACGCACATATGGAAGAAGAATCTGTCGAAGATGTGAAGGTCTGTACGACTACCAAGCATGATGCCTCCCCAAACGAGAACACCGCGATCTCCATACCTGTCCCTTTCAATGATGTTCGAGGGATGATTGTGGCTTCCCCGCTCTCTCCAGATGAGTATGCGATGAGAATCGCTACTCAGACTGAATCTGCTCTCATTTGTAAAGAGTACTCGTCCCCATTCATTGTCTCTCCAATTCCAGTGTTCTCGGCACCACAGAGAACGCCTTCTCCGATGAGCAGGCGTTAGAGGTACACACCGTATAGGGCGTCGTACAAACAGACCACCACCGTGCAGTCTTCTGGCCACGGTAAAACGCGATATCAGTCTTCCAGTCGCCTGTATTGTGTGTCTAGCGAGTTCTCCCGCTGTCTGCCGCCTGTTTCTTCTGGCCTGTAAGACAATATACCGGTCATCTGCGGGTGTGGTTCCTCGTGGACGACCACTACTGAACCCCCGGATAGCTGTTCCTGTAGTTTGAAACTGTCTCCAAAGTCGTGAAACGATGCTGTGAGCAATTCCGAACTCTGCAGCCACACTTGTCACACTGCGGCCTTCCTCCAACTTCACAATGATTCGACCTCGGGTAAAAGCATCCAGATGTCGTCTAACAGATTGATTATTCGCCATTTCTCGCTGAGGCAGCAACTCGGTGTGATTTTAACAGCTATACGGCGTGCAATCTCTTTGCCAGAAATACTGATCTTACACCGACAACATGCTTTATACTACTCAGACACTCCCCCATTACGTGTGCCTGCATATCTGCGCATGTGCTACCGTACATCACCTTACTTAATCTCCTGATTGGTCTTTCTGTCCGCTCTGCCTCTTCGTTCAGCTGATATGCTAATTTTTCGACTTCGTCCTTAATTTTTGCACACCAGTGTAGTATGTTGTCTGGGGCATACCCATGTGACACCAGGACGATTTGAAACTTTGACATGTAGCAGGACGTTTTCTCAAAAACCGTACCTTTCGCTAAACTTTGGAGAACTGGGAAGAAAAGTATCGAAAAAAAAGGCAGCGAGGCAAAGAAAAGACAGCAGTTACTCTAGCAGTCCTGGCGGCTAGAACTATAAGGAATTTTACTGTGCAAATTCACGGAATGCTTAATTCAAACTACAAATGAGGCAGTGAGAAGCAAAGGGATGCAAGTGGCAAAATTAAAAATTTGGAGATAACCAGTACAAATGGAAGGTGGACCTCTTCTCTGTCTTTCTGCAAGAGACACGGTAGTTATCAAAATAATAGAAACACCTGTGAATAAAAGTGACATTTTTGCGTGCGCTTCGTAAGTAATAAAGAATAAAACTAGATGTCAGGGTTTTTTTCTTTTTTTTATAAATAGCAATGTATATGTTCTGGAAGTATATGGTGACTTAATTAAAGTTCTGAAAGTCTTGGATTTTTTTTTCAAACACGTGAAATGTCGGACCTCTCAAATTTTAAAAGAGGCCAAATTGTTGGAGCGCTTCTAGTTGGAGCAAGGGTAACTGAAACGTCTCAACATTTTGGCTTTTGTAGAGGTAGAGTACCTAAAGTCATAACAGCATACACACAGCTTAGTAAGACAAACTCGGCAAAGCGAAATAGAGGGCGGAAAGAGAAGCTCAGTGAGAGAAACCGACGGGTGTTGAAGCGGGTTTTAACGTATAAACAGCGAACAACAGCATCAAAAAAATTAAAACAGAACTCAATCGCCATCTGGATTTACCAGTATGAGTGATTACAGTTAGAAGGCACCTTTAGAAACAGAACATTTTGGTACAATAGCGATTACCAAAACACTTGTCACAGATGTTAATGCTAAACGTCGTTTACAACAGTGGTGCCACACTCACAAATTCCGGTTTATTGATGAGTGGAAGTGACAAATCGTTTTTTACTTTTCCCTACTACAGGACAGGTACAAGTTTGGAGGACACCAACACAAGCATATGATCGTCATTCTCTCTTTCCAACTGTCAAGCATGAAGGAGGATCTGTCACGATATAGGAAGCTATGTCGTGGTTTTTCGCTAGACCAGTTGTAACCATAAGAAAGGAGGATCACTGGGGAGCAGAATGGAGACATTTTAGCTGACCAGATCCATCCTATGATGCAAACTTTGTTGCCTGTAGGAGATGGAATTTCGCAAGCTGATAATGCACCTATCCATGCAGCGGGACTTGTTTAAGAGCCATTGTCTGTAAGGATCAGGCAGGTTGTGATTGTTGACATTTTTAATTTTTTTTTATTTTCACATATGTTGTTCCTTATCATGAATGTAATGTAAATCCGAAATTTGAGCTTTGTCTGACTCACCGTTTTTGAGAAAACATTTTTTTTTTTGTTTAGGGGGCGTTTCACATTTTTGCCGGTTTTTCAAATTTGCAGATTTTAATGTGCTTGTTTCTTGAAGCGCCCTTATAATGACATGGATTTTTCTATTCCATATTACTATATGGTCTTGTTAGATACTGTTACAGCTGTCAAATCGGTGACACTACGAGGGCGACGCCCACAAACTCCGTTTAAAAATGACCGAAAATGAATTTTTTTCTATGTTCAAGGCCAATTTTCTCAAAGTGCCTTCATGATGATACCAACATTTTTAGATTATTTTCTAGCCACACTTACATACATCAAAAATATGTATCAAAATCGGTGTCACTATAAGGGCGCCAGAAGATATTGGAACTTCTATTCAATAAATTTCACAAAAACACAAATATTTAAAATCTAACTACAACTGTCGCCCTCATAGCAGAGATCTGATACTAAATTTGGTTGATAACCAACATGTTTGTCTAACATTTGCACAAAATAATCGGTGTCACTCCTATTATTTTTGGAAATATAATCGTTCGAAGTTAGTACGTTATGGCGTTTTTTAATATTTATTTATTTAATCTTTTTACCCCCAGATAGTTCTTTTGAACATATTTATTTTTAGTTTAATACAAAAATGTGTATCTTTTAACATAAATAGCTTTGGGCAGTAAGAGCGTCTTTTTCTTGAATAGAAAATGCCCGTTTTGATATAGGTATAGGCGGATGTATTGTGCATAATATGTCTAGATTATCAGACCGATACTCATCTTGTTTTTTCGGCCAAACAAATCTATTTATTCCAATTGTTCTTGACATACATTTGACCTCAACTTGCAAATGGATTTTATACGAAAGATGTATAGAGAGAAGCTCTTACAAACATCTTATATAAATGCTTCAAATTTTCAACTAATAAATACCCCTGCATTGCCAAAAGTTCAATTTAATGAAATTGGATGGGCTCTATCTTTACGAGCTCCGTTCAAGTTCACTTCAAAAAGAAGGAGTATTTATAAGAACAATTTACGATTGGTGAAAATATTGGGAAAAAACAACATCCCTGTCAAGTTGCACACTAGATGAGAAATGCAGTTCGTAAAGGGGAAAAAACTGTTCGTTGCTTCAGAGTATTGTACTATGAAACAAATCCTATCCCTTTTTTTTCGATGGAAGAAACAAAAAAACGAATGCATTCTCAATACATCAAATGAGAATATTGAAGAAAGCGAACATTCAGAATCTGAAACTGAATTTGAGGATAACGTAAACCAAAACGAAGAAAACATTAAGAATCAAATCAAACCAATTTCAGAAAGGGGTCATTCCATGTCAAGTGATCCAAAGTTTTTTCCCTCACCTTTTTGTATTTCTTTGAAATTTGGCTCATCGATTGTACCCTTTGAGGTAATCAAAAGTCCAAATTTTTAGATTTTTATCTCTATTATTTTTTTATTTATGACACTTTGATTTTTCGAAAAACCCGCTTTT
Organism: Uloborus diversus; assembly: GCF_026930045.1. NCBI lineage: Eukaryota > Metazoa > Arthropoda > Arachnida > Araneae > Uloboridae > Uloborus > Uloborus diversus. The sequence goes on from NC_072731.1 coordinate 52,007,700, forward strand.
TTTCATGGATGCTTGAACATAAAATGGACGATAACTCAGCACCAAATATAGATAGAAAGATTTGGTAAAAAGCATTTTAAAGTACATTAGTTGCTGTTTAATGGGATATGCAACGTGTCTAATTTCAAAAAAAAATTAATTTTAAAAAAATGAAATTTAAATTTTAAATTTATATTTCTCAGAAAAGGTATAATGAATTTTTTAAAAAAAATTCTCAAAAATTTGTGTGTATTTTATCTTCATTTGTGCAAATTTCAAGTTGGGATCTCAATGGGATCATATTTTTATGAATTTTTAAATAAAATTTGACTTACGAAATAATGACATTTTTCAGATTCTAACTAGTTAAATATGGGGTTCTTTTACTGGGGATGGTCTAGTAAGTAGTAATTGATCATGACTATGCTCGAAATGAACTGACATGACTTTGTAGATTAGTACCCCCCCCCCCCCTCCGCCACACAACCACTTTTTATCTTTTTTTTTTTTTTTTTTCAAAACTGTATTTAAAAAAAAGCCGGCACGTAAGAGTTATAACCATAATAAACTGGGACGCACGCTGCTAAACATCAGTAGTGACTAAAGCTTATAAATGGGGGGGGGTCATAAAAAATAAAAGTCAGAAAAACTGAACTCATTTGCAGCTTTTTTTTCTTTCGGAAAGTGAGACGGTAGGGGGAGGGGGGCAATCTGGAATGAAACATAATAACATGGAAGGTTATGCTCAAATTAGCAAAATTTATTTGATATATAACTGCTTTTAATATATGTATAAATAGATCTCGCTGCATTGCTCTCGTTTACAAGTGAAATTAAAAGAAAACTAGCATTAAAGAAAAGAAAAAACAGCTGCACTCCAAATGTTGTTGAAAGACAGTTTTATGTGGACGGACATATGACCTGATACTGGTTTATTTTTAGTTTGGTGTAAAAAGAATGAAACAACACGGGGGGAAACACTCCTATTTTGCTGTGATCTTGGGGAAAACTATTTCTTTCCTCCATCCAAATTTGAAAGTTGGTGCAGAGGTAAGGTACGAAATGAATCATAACTTTCCTTATCAGATAGTGAAATAATCAAGTACACTTTGTGAATTTCGGACTGAAAAAGAAACACTTGGTCTGAAAAAAAAAAGCATCAGGTGAAGCGTGATACTAGTATAGTGTTAATCGTATGTGTGAGTGAATGTGAGGGGGGGGGGTAATGTACTTTGTCTTGCTTTAAAGAAGAACATTTACCAACTTTTAATATGTTTTCTATTCATTTTGTTTTATTCTATTTATTTATTTATTTTTTACATTTTAAAAATAGTTTTGGAAAAAAATAATAAAAGTGGTGGCCCGGGGGAAGGGGTCTTTTTCTTACTTTAAAGAAGAATATTTACCAATTTTTAATAAGTTTACTATTCATTTTGGTTTTTTATTCATTTATTTATTTTTTACATTTTGAAAATAGTTTTGAAAAAAATAAATAAATAAAATAAATAAAAGTGGTGGTGCGGGGGGGGGGTGTTCTTGCCAATTTACAAATTCACGTCAGCTCATTTCAAGCATAGTTATGATCAATTACTACTTAGTAGACCATCCCCAGTGAGAGAACCCCATATTTAACTAGTTGGAATCTGAAAAATGTCATTATTTCATAAGTCAAATTTTATTTAAAAATTCATAAAAATATGATCCCATTGAGATCCCAACTTGAAACTTTGCACAAATGAAAATAAAATACACACAAATTTTTGAGAATTTTTTTAAAAAAATTCATTATACCTTTTTTGAGAAATTTAAATTTAAAATTTAAATTTCATTTTTTTTTAATTTAATTTTTTTTGAAATTAGTCATGTTGCATATCCTATTAAGCAGCAACTAATGTACTTTAAAATGCTTTTTACCAAATCTTTCTATCTATATTTGATGCTGAGTTATCGTCCATTTTATGTTCAAGCATCCATTAAAAAAAGCGGGTTTTTAGAAAATTCAAAGTGTCATAAATAAAAAAATAATAGAGATAAAAATCTAAAAATTTGGACTTTTGATTACCTCAAAGGGTACAATCGATGAGCCAAATTTCAAAGGAATACAAAAGGGTGAGGAAAAAAATTTCCCAAATTTTGGATCACTTGACATGGAATGACCCAAAGACGGTCATCTCTTATTGAAAACTGCTAATTTTGTAGCACTAAAACATAGGAAAACATGGTATCCCAGAAAAATAGCAGAAGTTGACCATTTGCAAGTTTAGGTCAAATGCATGTCAAGATCAATTGGAATAAATAAATTTGTTTGATCGGAAAAACAAGACGAGTATTGGTATAATAGTCTAGATATGTTATGCACAATAGATCCACCTGGTACCTATATCAAAACGGGCATTTTCTGTTTAAGCAAAAGACTCTCTTGCTGTCCAAAGCTGTTTATGTTATAAGGTACACTTCTTTGTTTTAAATTAAAAATAAATATGTTCAAAAAAAAAAAAAAAAAATATGGGTGTGAAAATATTAAATAAATAAATATAAAAAAACCGCCATAACGTACTAACTTGGAACGATTATATTTCCAAAAATAATAGGAGTTACACCGATTTTTTTAGTGCAAATGTTAGACAAACATGTTGATTATCAACCAAATTTAGTATCAAATCTCTGCTATGAGGGCGACAGTTGTAGTTAGATTTTAAATATTTGTGTTTTTGTGAAATTTATTGAATAAAAGTTCCAATATCTTCTGGCGCCCTTATAGTGACACCGATTTTGATACATAGTTTTGATGTATGTAAGTGTGGCTAGAAAATAATCTAAAAATGTTGGTGTCATCGTGAAGGCGCTTTGAGAAAATTGGCCTTGAACATAGAAAAAAATTCATTTTCGGTCATTTTTAAACGGAGTTTGTGGGCGTCGCCCTCGTAGTGTCACCGATTTGACAGCTGTAACTGTATCTAACAAGACCATATAGTAATATGGAATTGAAAAATCCATGTCATTTATAAGGGAGCTTCAAGCAACAAGCACATTAAAATCTGCAAAATTGAAAAACCGGCAAAAATGTGCCACGCCCCCTAAACAAAAAAAAATTGTTTTCTCAAAAACGGTGAGTCAGACAAAGCTCAAATTTCGGATTTACATTACATTTATGATAAGGAACAACATATGTGAAAATAAAAAAAATTAAAAATGTCAACAATCACAAATGCTTTAAACTGCCTGATTCTTACAGACAATGGCTCTTAATCTTGGTTTGATGAACACGAGGATGAAGTTAAAACATCTGCCTTGGCCACCACTGTAACTTGACCTTAAAATAATTGAACCGTTATTCTCTATTTTAGAGCAATCGATACGGCATAGATATCCCCCGCCAGCATCTCTTCCAGAGCTTACAAATATATCGTCATGAAGAATGGTACAGAAATTCGCCGAACAATATTCAACACTTTTAGTAATTGATTTCTAGGCGAATACAAGCTGTACTACATGCCTAAGGTCGTCCTACACAATACTAATAAAAAATTCTTTAGAAATCTCAAGTGTTTTCATTATTCTGATAACTATTGTCCGTTTTTCAGAAGTTGAGACTTGGCCACGCCCCCAACACGTAGTATCGGAAGATTCTATATGCGTCTTTTGGGGATGAGGCTTCAGACCAACACTGAGAAAGGTTGCCAGTTGGCCATCGTTATCGCAATGGAAGAAGACGAGTGTTCTATAATTTTCTAAGAAATCACCTCCCACCTTCTCTCTCGAAGAAAAGGTGTGCTACATTTGTTAAGATTTGCAGTGCATTTCTATACGTTTCGGATTAATTTATCATTGATTTTGCAAAGGAAATCCTAAACTTTCTGTTTTTCGCACTAACTAAACATTTTCTGCAAACACGGTGAAGAGTTACAGGTGAAATTGGAACGAAAATGTTTCATTCTATTATGCTGAAACTTTCACAGAACTCAAACGTGGGTTTTAACGCATTTTCTAATTATAAATCTCTGATCGCATTTTGTTAACTTTGCTGGTCAACCATTTCTCACCTTATTTTCCATCCAATTTTCTTCTTTAAAATTGTTTTTTTAAGTATTACACGTAGTATGGGATAAATGAACTACTTTTGCAATGTTTCGAACTGTTTTACTTCGCATATAATGAAGAATTAATTCATTTTCGAATTGCATTTGTTGTTACTTTGCGAATTCGACCCATTTTGAAAATAATTCGTGGAATTTTTGAAGTAAACAAGCAAAAATTAATACCAAACAATCTTTTAACCACTGCATTGAAAAAATAATAAAAAAAAGAAAACGACAGACGACAACTTTAATTTCGAATTTTTCTGAAAATATTTCTATGTCACCTCGTTTTTGGCCTATTTCAAACAGTGAATATTTTGTAAAAAATGTCGGGTTGATGTAATATAGAGACAGTATAAAAAGTTATTGAACTACTATTTCAATTTCTAAGCACTTCATTTTTAACCACATACATTTAAAGCGTACGAATAATTTTGGAAGTCACAGTAGGTAAGTTGCACTCTGTGTGACACATTTCAGTACTTTAGTACTATTTTTTTTTTCAATATAACTTTTATTCTTCAGAAATGAAAAAAGGAACAAAACAAAAGTTAAAGCTTTTCACATGCCAATATGGTTATCTACAGAATAATTGAATGAGTGCCTGAAACAACGTTTTATGTTACTGTTTTGACCTATTTATTTTTGTAAATACGAAAAAATACATGCTTTTTTTTTTTTAATTTTTTCGATTACTCTAAAAGTAATTCAGTTCCTTTCGTACTTTTACGGAACAGCGTTACGTGTGGGGATCATAAAATAGGCAAAAATTTGTTGCCCGTATTCTAATACAGCTCTGAACAAGGACGGATATAAGGGAGGGGCGCTAAGGGCGATCGCCCCTTCCTTGAGTCGAGATGCAGAACGCTTCCACGGCATATTTTTGATACTGAAGTTGAAAATTGTTTTAGCCAATCTTCAATAGTTTTACGAAGCTTGAGCTGTCTGGAAAATGAAATTGTTTCACATATCTTAACACTTAAGAGATAGGGATCCGAACTTTATATAGGAAGTATTTCAAAGTTCCAAAAACTCAATTTTAGACGATTTTAGTGATATTCAATAGGGTTATAGGGTGCAAGGGCTCTTCTCAGGAAAGTTTCGAAAATTGAAGTCCCCTCCCCCCCCCCCCCCCCAAAAAAAGAGAAACTATTATGGGACACCTTTGATGGCGTTAAGGTAAGGGATGTGATTTGGTACACTCCTCTGCAATTTTGTAGAAAAAAAATCCCCCCCTCCCAAGATAACTGAAATGAGACGATCTTTCATGGTGTTTGGAAGGGGGGGGGAGCGGAGGTTTGCGAATTTATAAAAGGGAAAAAGTGTGAAATCAATCGCCCCCTCCTTGAATACTCTCTGGATCCGTCCTTGACTCTGAATGTAAAAGGCGTAATTTTTAGCAAGAAACGTTGCTATAGTCAACCTATTCAATTGTTCAACGTATCGCACATTGCTCCCCCCCCCCCCTCGCACCATTTAAGTGAGCTAACTTTGAGAATTTTGTGTCGAGAAAGAGCATTAAATTTAGAATTTAAATCAGTAGCCGGTGCGGTTTTCCAAATTTTGAATTGTGTCACTTTCCTTGCCGGGATGCAAAATGATTCTTTGTTAAAAACATACATGATCTTAAAAATATTGTGACTTGCGCTATCCAGGGGGAGGGGGAGCCGGTCTTTTCCCTTAAAACAATTGTTAGTGCGATGTTGGTGACTTAGAGCAAATCTAAGGAGCCGTTCACAAATGATGTTACGCTTGAAAGGGGTAGGGAGGGAGGGTTCGGTTTTCATGAACTTCTGATAGTTAGTCTCAAGGGGGAAGGAGGGAATTACAAGAAATGTGACTTCACACATTTTGGTTCAAATAAAAGCGTTCGTTATAGCAAGTGGACGTTAAGCTACTGTTGTACTGAAGTGTTATAACTAACTTCGTTTCTACCCCCTTCTGTTCATAGAAACGAAGTTAATTGGCCGCCCCCCCCCCTCCCGCGCTGGCAAATACTCGCCCTGGGAGTACTCGTCATCTTTTAAAACGGCCCTACCGATGAACCTATAATTTTAAAACAGTATTCCAATCAAAGTCACTTTTTATAACGCACCGAAAATTATTACATATTTCTAAACATTAACATTCATACTATACATAGAGAAATAATCTTGATTTTAATAATCAATTGCATTAATATATTTCAGATTGATTTTTTTTTTCTCATTTACTTTTATTTCTCACATGTAAATCCTTTCTGGAACAACTGGCCAGTCCCCGCCTTTGGTTCAACCAGGTTTTTTTTTTTTTTTTTTTTTGTGTGTGTGTTTGGGGGGGAGGGACTTTTGTTCGAATAATGTTTTCAGCATTTTTTAAAAATAACTGCTACTGTAGATCTACTGATTGTATATCCACTCTAATTGAACTGAAATTTTGTACAATCCATACAGAAGCATCAAAGACCCAGTCCCTGAGAGCTTCTGAGTCATCTCCCCCCTCCCTCAAGAAAAGAGAGAGGGAGATGGAGAGAGATGTACTAAGTCTTCAAAAAGAACGCAACCCTTAAGTATTTCAATGCCACAGTCTGTGTGGCAATGAAATTTTTCTGTCCTCCCCCCCCCCTTTTTTTTATCAGCGCACTTGCAATTTCGAATATAGGACGTAAGTGTTTAAAAGGATATCGTTCAAAATTCAGAAAGCCTATCCTTAATAGAAATGTTTCATTTGGAAAACAAAATACCTTTTTTTCTTTTTTGTAAATACAATGTTTATAGTTCTGAAATTTTCAGTTTAAAAGGTAAAGATTCCCCGTAGACGACAATTACGCGAAGCTAGAAACGAAAGGAAAGAACACAAAGAAATTTTCGCAAATTTAAGTGCCCGCCAAAGTTAGGGTTGTCTCAATCGCAAGCGGTAGCGATCACCCCCGCGCTAAAATTAGCTCTGCTTTCGGGAAGGCGTGCCGAAGTGTCTTCTCCTCATGAATGCACAATACTTGTAATACTAGTAACCCTGGTGGGAGCTGCTCATGATTTAGAAAAAGATTTCAGTGACAGTCTACCATAAATCTCAAATTTAAACGCGTTTTTCTCGAATCTTTAAACAGTTAACTTACATCCCTTTGCTTCTCACTGACTCAAATAATTGAGAAATGTAAGAAAATTTAAAAAAAAAAGCTTTTTAACAACTATTTTCCTTTTAGTAATTTATATTTAAACCAAAAATGAAAATTGCATTACAAATAACTTCGAAAAGAAATGGGAGCCCTTAGACTAGAGGGCCCGCTTGGCGCATGTCTTAATCAGGACCTGGTCCAAGATTTGCCACTGCTTCTTCACAGGACTGTGACAAGAATGCTGAGGTTCCAAACGTAAAAAAATGATTTAAAAGAGATTTTATATTTCTGTGTGCATTCTGAAATTAGTAACCCCTCGATATATCGTGCTTCTTGGGAGACAACAAAAAAACACGATATATCCAAAAGAGCGATATAGCCGCGGCCATAAAAAGTAACAATTCAATTAACGTAAAATTTAATGACATGTTCAACTACAAAAATATTACATTACTATCATACGTGGACGATTTTCTGAATAAAAACACAAGAAAATTTGTCGATCAATTTTGCTCTTACAATACAAATTGAAAGTTGCAATTTAAACTGCAACAAATTAAGTTTTTGAAAAATTCGCCAGTTTTGTTCATTTATTACAAAAAGAAGAAAATAGTGCCGCCCACCCTCTCTAGTGGTCAGAGAAGTCTGAATGCGATAGGGAGGTCCCGGGTTCGAATCCCGGTTCTGGCATGAATGTGCTTTCTCTCTTCTGTGTGTGAATGTGTTGTTGTGCTGTGAATGGTTGACTATCCTATAAACGGGTCTTTACGGCATGTGTGTACTGTGGAAGTCGGACTTCACCCCAAATTACGGTACAGTTGGAAAAGTGAAGCAGCGCATTCTAAATTTCCAGCCTAGCTGGCACAAGACAACGAAAAAAAAAAAAAAATACTTTCTATATAAATATATCATTTTTTTCTGTGATGTCAAATGTTAAAACAGCCTTTTTTTTAACTTCCTTTTACAAAAAACGAAGTATTGTATTCGCGAAAAAAATTTCACTCAACGATCGGCCTTAATTTCCATTTTTTCAACCCCGAATGAATGTTGAGTTTTTTTTTTTCCGACCCGACCGCACGTGGATATATGCCTAGAAACGTACAGACACCCGAAATATCCATTTTGACGACCCCCGAGTTAATTACAACGAATTTTCTCGTGACATCCGTATGTACGCATGTATGTGCGATGTGCGTATGTGTGTATGTATCTCGCATAACTCAAAAACGGTATGTCCTAGAAAGTTAAAATTTGGTACGTAGAATCCTAGTGGGTCCTAGTTGTGCACCGCTTTCCTTTTGGTTGCATTCGGATGTTCCTAAGAGGGTCTTTTGCCCCTTTTTGGGGGAAATCATTTTTAATTTCGATGTAAACTCAAATGGTGTTATAATTTGTTGGACACTTAGCGATATTTCGCCAGTCTTTTGGTCGCCAAGTTATATTGCCAACTTGGCGACAAGTTTGGCGATTTTTTTTTTTTTAATTTGGTTACAATTTGACCATTGTTGGTGATGTTTAGAGAGTAAAATATTGAATCACATTAAAATTGCTAGTAATGAGGCAATGACATTAAATAGTAGTAAAAGGAAGTCATGTGATGCGCACATCATCCCATTTTAATATAATTTTTCGGGAGACAAAGAAAATGTGTGATATATCCGAATAAGCGATATAACGAGGGGCGATTTAACGAGGGGATACTATTCCAAAGATGTTCTATGTCTCCTCCTCCGGTCGCCTGAACGATATCGCACCTGTACTCAAAACCTTTGCCATGCGCTTTGTGTAGCATGTCCTAAAATCATTAAAGCGATTGCTATAGTGATCCCATTTTGCATTTCGTCAAATTAGCAAGTGAAGGGGGTGGGGCAAGTAAAGGAAACACAGTATCCTTTACATACCCCTAAAAGAAAAAATTCACATGAGGTTATGTCTGTTGAGCTAAGCGTAGGGAATCATAAGGTGCTAAACCATCTCTCGCTTGATTTCCATTTTGACAATCTTTACTAATAATAAAGCTGAAAGTCTCTCTCTCTGTCAGGATATCTGTGACGCGCATAGCGCCAAGACCGTTCGGTCGATTTTCATGAAATATGGCACAAAGTTAGTTTGTAGCATGGGGATGTGCACCTCGAAGCGATTTTTCGAAAATTCGATGTGGTTCTTTTTCTATTCCAATTTTAAGAACCCAATTATCATAAGATGGACGTGTATATTACGAAATTATCATAACGTGGAACTGTAACATGGGCACAAGCCAATTGGCGAGATACGAAATTATCATAACGTGGAGCCGTGACATGGGTACAAGCCAATTGGCAAGAAAATTCACCATACATTATTTGTAAATGTACAGGCAAACCAAAAGACCCTTTAATTTTTCTATTACGGGCAAAGCCGTGCGGGTGCCACTAGTAAATAATAAATAAAAAGTGGGACACATACGGTAACACGCCAGTGACATCTAGCGGCCATGAGTTGAAACATTACAACTCTCTATTTCATTCAAGTTCCACCACCAGACAGCTCTAGGTCCAATATTCTCAAATTCGGTAGCCTTATGAGACGCATTATTATTTTTGAGTCACTCTGTAACATAGAAACTGCCTCTCTCAATGTCAACTAGCTTGCCTCAATGCTCTAAGACAGATATGTCCAACTTACGACCCTCGGGCCATACGTGGTCCATAAAGCTGAGTCTGCCATACATGTGACAAAATAACCGACCAGTTTCTTTCAAAATTACGAGTGATTGTTGCAAATTTGAAACCAAATATCAAAAACTTCTAAAAAAAACAGAAACTTCGCAACATTACAATTAAGCGTATAGTAATGATAGTAACAATTCTCTTGCGCCGTAATTAATTTTCTTTCCTGTGCCGTGTTCCCCCATATTATATTAAAATAATTAAAAAGATTTTAATTTTATATGTGTTCTGGCGACATTCATCTTCTAGTGTAAGGTGTGGCACGCAGGTATAAAAATGTTAAGGACCACTGCTCTAAAAGGAACAAGGAACTACTCGAAGGGGAAAAAATGGCAATGGAAAAGAGAAAAAATCATGATCTGCTTGTGATGATGAATTGAAACAAATTTAACGTTTTTGCACATTATTTTGAGCTTCTTACACATTTTTGCTCACATTCAAGCTTGCAGGATTCCTTCGTATGTTGGAGAAACATATTTTGCAGAGGTAAATATTTTATAAGAATGCGAAATACGTTAGGCAAAAACAGTTGAGGTGTATTTTAAGTGGAAAAACAGCTTATAAGTATGATTAAAACTCCGACGTGCTTTTCTGGCGTCAAATGTTTTAGTATTTGATCATTACCATGAACGTGAATAATATATGGGTGGCAATGCTGTTCACAACATTTACTTCGGGCAAAGCCGTGCGGGTACCAGTAGTTGTAAAAATAAAGCAAATGTAATGCAATTTACATCCACACCACCTTTTCTTTTGGTGGAACTCCTCAAACCTCGAGGTGAGTTTCAAATACACTATATGACCAAAAGTATTGGGACACTTTCAAAAATTCACATTTTTACGTATCTCTCGAGAAATAAAAGGCCAATTACTCTGTAATTTTTTTTTCAAATAAAGGGTATACTTCAGCTGTCATTTTCCAATAAAAAATTAAGTCTACTATTCATTTAGAAGATCCGCAACAAATTGAGGAAACAAAAAAGGTTTTTCATTAACCTTCATTGTAAATAGCTGGAAATAAGCTATAAATTTCTGAAATAAGTTGACGAACTATTTAGACTTTATTTTTATATTTTCGTGAAAGTATCTCCTATACCTACAGAGATATAAGCATTTCTTTCAATAATACAAATTCTTTTTTTGATAGTTTTTGGCTCATAACATGCAGAGATTTCCGTCAAATGTTAATAAACTTTCAGAATATTTTATATCATACAAAAAAAAAAAAAAAAAACATAATAATAAAATTTGAAGTTAAAATCTTGAAAATTGATGCAATACGAACGTTTAAAGCAATTGATTTTTCACTGCGCATGCGCGAAAGATAGCAATTTGTAATCTTCATAATACAAAGGCCAGATAGGTCCCGCAACGCATAAAAAAAATTCCACTTTGATATCTTTAAAATCTAAAAAGTTATCAGCGATCTAATGAGTCGAATTTCAATAATTCTTGAAAAGGCGCTGAAGGTAAGGGGTCGTTCGCAAACTGGCAACACTTTCGGTTAAGTAGATCGTTGATAAATTTTTTTATTTTAAAGATATCCAAGTAGAATTTTTTTATGAGTTGCGAGATCTATGTCTACTTTGGACAGTGAAAGTTATAAATTGCCATCTTTGGCACATGCGCAGTGTCAAATTAATTGCTTTAAACGTTCATATTTCATTAAATGTTCAATCTTTTAGTTTCAAATTTTATTACTATGTTTCTCTTGTATTCTGTCAAATATTCTGAAAGTTAAATAACGGTTCATAAAACCTCTGCATTTTATGAGTCAAAAACCTTCAAGTAAAATGTGTATTTTTGAAAGAAATGCTGCTTATATCTCCGTGCGTATAACAAATACTTTCGCGAAATTATAAAAATAAATTCTTGATAGTTCGCTAACGTATTTCTGAAATTTATAGCTTATTCCCAGCTGTTTACAATGAAGGATGATCAGAAACCTATTTTTGTTTTCCTAATTTGTTACTGGTGTCCTAAATGAATAGTATACACAATTTTTATTGGAAAGTGACAGCAGAAGTATACCTTTTATGCAAAAAAAAAAAAAAAAAAAAATTACAGAGCAATTGATCTATTTCTCGAGAAATCAGTAAAATGTATTATTTTCAAAGTGTCCCAGTGCTTTTGGTCATATAGTGTATGTTTCCCCTACTACAGCACTTTCGATCTACAGGGTCCAGCATATTAACCTCCACTGTGGTAGCAGTATATGTGCCATTTGCAGCAGTAGCAATCAGGGGCGTGCACAGAAATTTTGGGGCCTGGCGCAAATGACTTTTATGGGGACCCTCCATATTGTTTGCCCCTACGTCGCATTTTAAAAATCTCGGACCCCTTCAGGCTCGGGCCCGGGTCAACAGATGTCCCTTTTCTACCTCTCAGCTCGCCCCTGTAGCAATGACATGGCAATCAGGTAAGCATCGTCATGTGTTTTGGAGGAGCATATTCGAAGCGGTGGTTTTTTGATTACTACTTAGCAAGAATTTCACGTTCGGTTTCAGTTAGGATGACATGATCCTGTTGTAGATAGAAAAAAAATGATGCTTGAGTGTCAAACTTTAGAGTCACAGGTTCTGCACTGGCAAAAAAAAAAAACACCTGGTCGACCTCAGACTGTTACAACGCTGAAAAATGAAGCAGTCATTGAGAGCGTTAATCCAGGAATCTTCAAAGTGTTTAACATTTAAACATGCAGCTGGCCAGCGATTTTCTGATAGAAGTGTAAGAAAAATTAATGTAAGAAAATTAAGTATTTCGAATATGCTCTTCCACAACACTATGATGTTCACCACACCATGGCATTGGCTACTGCTGCAAATGGCACATACATTGCAATTTGTGGATATCACTTCTACCACCATATCCCCACCACAACTCACACAGCGCCCTCTCCAAATATGGGAGGTTAATATACCGAGCTTCATATGAATATATAATTGAGTAAACTAAAGGTTAGACGCTTCTCAGACATTAACATCGCTTTATAAAATCGGAATTCATTACCTTTCCAAGAAAAAGAAAGCCAAGTTTCGATAAAGCAACCAATAATCCATTTCTGCCAGAAAAGACGTTAGTCCTAACCGCCCCAGGATGCACAGCATTCACCGTTACGCCTGAAATAGGTATAATTTTTTTTAATAGCAGCAGCTCCGTAATACATACAGCTCAGAAACTTAGCCATCAGTATTACGTTCTTTTTTCTTTCTTTTTTTTTTTTTGAGCAATCACGATTGCTTATTGCTTTCATTTGACCGTTCTTATGTCCGGTTACTTTTTCAGATTGGACCAGGGGCCTCTGCAGCACTGGGAGCTGCTCCTCTGGTCATAGCCTCCACTAGCAGCACTGTCCACCGGAATCCCCTCCTCCTCCCATGCGGTGACGTCCACGTCCTGCCCCCCATACACACACTCCTACATACACACACGTCTACACACAAACAAGTCCTTACACACATACACACACGTAACCGCCTAGGAGGAGCGGCAGGCTTGGGAGGACATGTGAGCCGTTTCTAGAAACAATAGCCTCCAATGAGTAGGGTCCTGTCGCAACTCGTGATTGCGAAAAACATAATTCGAATTCAAAGTGTCAGAATTCAAATTAGATACACACACACACAGATATATATATATATATATATATATATATATATATATATATATATATATATATATATATATATATATATATATATATATATATATATATATATATATATATATATATATATATATATATTAGGGTGGCCCTTATTTTTCAACTTTCGAAAAAGTTAGCTCCCAACCCCCTATTTTGTTCCAATGGACAAAAAAATGATGTGTTCAAAATATTAGCTCAATCGGAAAAGTTTAAGGGGTGCCGCAACAAGCATGAAATTATCAAATTTTCTCCAAAAAAGGAATTTTTCAAATCTTTTCAAGTTAAAAAAAAAGCATCTCTCATATTTACATTTTTGACGTACCTATATCTTCTTACAGGTGTTATTTTGCTCTAACTGGTTTTTCAGAGACTTTCTATGTCTTTCCCCCTTTTTCCTCTGACGTCTTTTGTGGTATCAAAGCTTTTTGACCAAGACACCATTCACTACTCATGACGCGTTCTTGCTACTGCAATTGTTTCTACATCAATCTTATGAAAATTTCCCTGTCAACTTTTTAATTGAGTTATTTTTGTAGTCACACTTAATTTTATGAGTAATTTTTAAACTAATTAAAAATATAATTTGAGTATTATCATATATATCAGGATTAGGACCATGATAGTAAATATAATGTTTGTATTATTAATCAAATCCTATTTTTTTTCCCAAATGATTGGATAAACTTAAATTAACTCTATTTTTATTATGTGCTTCGTTTGATTATTTTCTAACTAAGTATAACCTTGTCTTTGTTCATTACCATCATTACCATTCCATCGTTTATTATTCCAATACATGAAACAAATCAATTGTCGAGCCGAGAACATGTTTCATTTTTACGGTAGTTTGCTGCTTTGATATGATAAAGACTGCTGCTTTTTAATCCCAAGTTTTAAATAGAGTCACAATACATATGATCTACATCTATTTAGAAGAAAATTTGATGAATTGTACAAAATAAGAGTTCCAATTGAAACATCTTTTAGGCGAACATCAGTCCTCTCTCTGTCCAGTATATCTCCCATCCCCCTTAACCGTTTCCCACCATCCCCTTCCGAAGAAGACCCCACATTTGGTCAGAGGTCAAAAGTCAAGCGGGGGTGAGAGACGACCTTGGGTGAGCGTGGGAGCAGCTGCCCACAATAGAGCCCCTAGGGGCCTTAGCCCCCAAGAGTGCTGCTGGTAACTTGCGCCTGACTTTCGTGTCATTATCAACTCCGACTTGCAAAATGGCATCAACGTCTTCCGGTAGCTCATTAAACAAGTTGAGAAAAGATTTCTACATTGATCTTGTTGGCAACATTTCTAATCAAATTGTTGGAGCAAAGCTACCATCGAATAGACAAGTCTTGAGCGTCTTTTTTTACAATATAAAAGTTGTAAATATGACAAAAAAAGAAAGTGCAACATTAGTGATTCAAGAAGTATCTGTTTTTTGGCAAAAGGCAAGAATTCCCACTAAAAGAACGGATCACTGCGTTGACAAGTTAGTCAAACTCCATGATGAATGGAAACATTTGCAGAAAAGTTTTTCGAGAACTTCAGGGAAAGCAAAAATGAGAAGAGATTCTTTTGAAGAAATTATGGACGATCTCTTCGATATTGCTCATGCAAATGCTTTAGAAGACATCAAAATTGAAGAAGATAGGAAATTTCTAATTCTTCAGCGCCAAAAAGGAAGACCGGGCTCCATGGTTGGTGTTGACCTAAAATTAACACAAAAAGAAGACAGGAAATCAAAGAAAAACAGAACAGAAGTTGCCCGAAAGGAACGAACTTATGAAGAAATGGAACGACAATTAGTCGACACATCTTATGATATAGTTTCAAGCAGCCCAAGCAGTGACGGTTTTGACGACAGTAGCAGCCCTTCTTCTGTCATTGATAAACAATTACCAGAAACTGATATAGACACACTTGAGAGTACGGACAGTACGACTTACGCAGAAACTAGAGGTACATTGCATTTTTTTACTCCTCGTCTATCTGAAGTTTTTGATAGATGTAAAATCACAGATAGAAATGGAATTTACATACTGGTAGCTGCTGCAGAAGCATTTGGACTTGATACTAAAGACCTGATCATTAATCGAACTTCTCTTCAACGCCTCCGAAAGAAATTTAGAGAAGAAAGACATGCGGAAATTCAGAAAAAATTTAATTTAAATGATTGCCAAGAGCTTGTCTTACACTGGGATGGAAAATTGCTCCCAACACTTGCAGGAGTCGAAAAAACTGACAGACTGGCAATAATAGTAACTTTCCAAGGCAAGGAGCAAATGTTGGGAGTTCCTGAAATCCCATCCTCATCAGGAGAAGAACAAGCCATGGCTATTTATGAAGCAGTTGAAAAGTGGGGATTAAACGATAAAATTCAAGCACTTTGCTGTGATACAACAGCCAGCAACACAGGCCGAATAAATGGTGCCTGTATTAATCTAGAAAAATTGTTTGATCGTGATCTGCTGTACCTTCCTTGTCGTCATCACATTTTTGAGTTAGTTTTAAAGGGATGTTTTGACTCTCTAATGAGTGCAACTTCTGGTCCAGACATGCCACTTTTCAAAAGATTTAAAGAAACTTGGACAAAACTCGACAAAAAAAATTATACCACTGGTAGCAATGAAGTACCTCATGATATTCGTGCAACCATGCTCGAATTTCTTGATCAACACCTTTCAGCTCGGAAACAACAGCGCGATGATTACCGAGAACTGTTGGAATTAAGTATGATATTTCTTGGTGGGGGGGGGGGATTCCAAAGTGTGGAATATCATTTCGTAAGCCAGGAGCTGTAAGTCATGCTAGGTGGATGTCAAAGTCCATTTATGCACTCAAGATTTACTTATTTCAGGATCAGTTTCCCTTATCTGAAAGGGAGAAGAACTCTTTAAGAAGAATATGTATTTTTCTTGCTCGAGTCTACGTTCGATCTTGGTTTCTCTCCCCGGAAGCAGTTAAAGCTCCATATCACGATTTCCTATTTATGCGTCAACTGATCGATTACCAGGATATTGATACAGAAATCAGTATTGTTGCTCTCAAAAAATTTTCAAAACATCTCTGGTACTTAGCTCCTGAAACTATGGCTCTATCCTTATTTGATGATAATGTTCCAACCTCGGTTAAGAGAAACACGGCACAAATTATGTTGGAAGCAGATAAAGATGAAGAATCGCAAGAAGCAGAAAACCAACAAAAGAGATACATTCCACATCAAAACAATTTTTCTAAGTCTATTAACAACGAATTTTCATCTTTTGTGACACCTGTTACAAAACATTTCCTCACCCGATTTTCTGTAAGTTCTGATTTTCTCAACAAAGACCCTTCAACTTGGAAAGATGACCCTGGTTACACAAGTGGAAAGGAAAAACTTGATAAAATAATTGTTGTGAATGATGCTGCAGAAAGAGGGGTCAAACTAATTCAGGAATACAACAATATTCTTACAAAAGATGAAAATGAAAAACAATTTGTTTTACAAATTGTTGCTGAAGATCGCAAAAGATACCCTACTGCTACTAAATCCTCACTTAGGAAAAAATAATGTTGAACATTCGCTTGTTCCCGCTGTGTTTTGGTTCTGTAGAAATTGTTTGTCATAATAAAATGTATTTATCCTCTAAAAGCTGTTATGTTAGTAAAGAAAAATTAAATATTGTTAAAAAAGCACGAGATTTCTAGGATTTGCTGAACTTCAAGTCGTTTGCGGCACCCCTAGAAATTGTCCAAATGAAGAGAAATTTTACACAGCCTGCTTTATTATTCATTGGAACAAGATAAGAGGTTGGGAGCAATAAAATTTTAACTTTCGAAAAATACCCTATAGCTAAGGGCCACCCTAATATATATATATAAACAAGAGATACAATTTAAGACAATTTTAAAATAGAAATTCAAAGAAATTGAAAAAATCAACGACATTAAAAAAACTGAAAGAATAAATACAAAAGTGTACCTTAATGCCAGCGCAAAGCTGCTTGAAACAAAAACAGTACAAACATATTCACACAAACAGTCAAAATACAAATGAAAAAGCAAATGAAAAAAGCGAGAACTTCAAAATGGTAAATGAAAAAGGTGAACCCAGGACCAACACTTTCTCAAGGGGGGATTGGTCCTAAAGTTGCTAGACAGAAAGGGCCTTGTGAACTTTAGGACCAATCCCCCCCCCCCCTTGAGAAAGAGTTGGTCCTGGGTTCACCTTTTTCATTTTCCATTTTGAAGTTCTCGCTTTTTTCATTTGCTTTTTCATTTGTATTTTGACTGTTTGTGTGAATATATATATATATATATATATATATATATATATATATATATATATATATATATATATATATATATATATATATATATATATATATATATATATATATATATATAAAATCTTTTCTGATTTCGATAAATTTTAATGAATAAAAAACATTTTTTTACAATACTGCCACCAGAACTCTACAAGCAAGGCAGCTTGTAGAGTTCGGGCAGCTTTGTATAAGGTAGAAACTGAGAAAAAAAAAGACTTAAGTTATAAACAGTTTTTTGCTTTCAAGTTTACAATGTTGCTATGTAACTGAGGAGGGTACCTCTTTCTGCTTTCAGCAAATTTCTGTTTATTTTGAGCCTGTCTAAAGCAGCATGCTTTATAATAGAGAAATCAGCATTGCTAAAGAGTGCAAATACCTAGCAATAACTTGAACTTAATAATATACTTTTCCATCAAGGGAGCAAACATTTAGTAAAATTTTTAAATTAGGATCCCTATACGTACATCGATCCAAAAACATAGATGCTGTGAAACATCGCATCTTTTTACTGCATGTTCCTGCACAATAAACTCTAAAAAATGTTTTAAGTCTAGAACTAAATTCATAGTAAACAATTAATTTATTGAGTTGATTTTTAACTGTCAAAGAAAAGCTAATAATAATAATCATAATTAATTATTAACATTACAAATTAAGTAATGCAAGCGAAGAAATAATTTACACAATTGAAATACAAAAAATTGATGCATCAATGCAAGTTAATTGAAATGATTTCGTAATATCTTTCAAATTTTGACCTGAATAATACAAACTGAATCGCACTGGCTTTGGCAGGAAACAGGTAGCAAAGTTGAGTCAAAAACTGAATCATTCCATGTCAAGTGACCTCGTCGTCTCCACCCGATTTGAACGAAATTTCATTTAATTGCAGACATGCCATTGAAACTCACCTCTACAAGTTTTCAGCTTCCAAGCAGCTCCTAAGGATCTAGGATTGTTTTTTTTTTTTTTTTAAACGAGCTGATGTGTGCCTCACATGACTTAATGTCATTTTCCCATTATTGGTGATTTTCATGTGATTCAACAGTACACTCTCTAAACACCACCAACAATAACCAAATTGAAACCAGATTTTTAAAACAAAAATCGCCAAATTTGTCGCCAAGTTGGCGACAAATCTTGGCGATCAAAAGACTGGCGATATATCGCCAAGTGTCCGCCAAATTGTAACACCACTTGAGTTTACAGCGGAATTAACAATGATTTCCCCCCAAAAAGAGGCAAAAGACCCCCTCAGAAACACCCGAATGCAACCAAAAGGGGAGGCGCACAACTAGACTGTGACTCAACGTTGTCGCGGTGTTGTTTCACGGAACCTTGGGTTATTTTGCGATGCAATTTCTTCATCTAACATAGACGCAATATGTACTAAAATATCTTGATCATTGAGCCTGGCTTGAGATAAAGGATAAACATAATTCACTTGTAAGTCTTGTCATTAGTATTCGGTGCATTGAAGCACACTTTTTATCTCTTAGCCTATTCATAAAAATGTTTCCCTCCTCTCGGGGGGGGGGGGGGTCTAAGCGACAGGCTCCTACATATTTGAAGACTAGCGCTGGGAACTAAAAGATGCTAGCCAGCAAGGCTTTCAAAGAGCAAAGAAACTGTGAGCTGTAAACGACAATGCGGAGCTTGTCGCGACACTTATCGACGCCTTTGCTAAGATGATAACGAAGGATGAAAAACAGAAATGGTGTTTTCTTCAAGTGGTCCAGGAACTCCAAAAAAAAAATGTACCACGCTTTTAAGAAAAATACACTTAAAAATTAATTTCAGACCTAATGAGTAAGTTATATTACGTTTTTTGCATTTGATTTGTTTTTCATATTTTCTCTGGATTTGATTAGTTTTTCATTTTTTCTGTATTTCATTCGGGTTTTTTTTTTTCTTTTTCCTTTTTTTTTTTTTGCATAATGTTTTTTTTTTTTTTTTCGTGACGCATACTTGCGTATTTTTGTCGATATTATGAAATTTGCATATGGCTGTGCAACATTTAAATATAAAGATATTTTACCAAAATTTCACACAAATTATCATGGTATACAATGCGAGAAAAATTACAATTATTTTTCCCATAGATTTCTGAAGCATCTTAATGTTCACTCAAAAAGAAAAAATAAAAAAGGAAAAGAAAATCAAGGTGAGGAAAAGAAATATTATTCACAATAAATGATTGTTCTAGTTTTCTTACTTCCAATGGAAGAACATGGAAGAGTTGAACAAATTATATATAAAACTCAAATTACATTCAGAGATTTAAAATATTTATAGCGACTTGAAATGCATGCTAAGTACATATTTAAAGTAAAATTATAGTTTATTGAATCAATGATTTGTTAAGAGAGGTTGACAATAATATAGGTTCATGCGCATCTTAGAAGAAAACTATAATATAAAACTCATATCAATATTTGAGGAATACTTTAGAAACACTCGAAACTCTTTTCAACGGTGCCCTGGAAAAATGATTGTTAACTTTTCTGCACTATTAGTCTACTTCTATAGACAATAGGGAAAACTCTTTCCGAGGTGATAGGTCTCGTAATAACTAAACTGATAAAATTTCACTGTAAACATATTCACATTTATTAAGAATATTTTTGGTTTAAATATAAACGAGGAAGCATCGACCTGCAAACATCGGAGGTAAAAAACATCGATGTTTCGAAAATATTGACATCGATGTCACACCACCTAGACGTAACCCAGCCGTAGGTGGGGTTTGGTCTTTGGGGGACCAGGCCCGTCCCTATGCCGGTCCCAAGCCCGGGTAAATGGGGAGGGTTTTGCGATGGTGTAGCATCCACGCATGTAAAATTACCACTCTTTACTTACGCTTGAGCAGATCTGTATCTGCCCAGTGGCTATCGAGTGGAACAGTGAGTAGGCAATGGGCACCACCGGAGTCAGGTCTGTACCTGGGTCCACGGTGTCTAGAGTCGTAAGTGGTTTAGTTCTCGTTCCCTTATGGGTAAGGGGGCCCTGGCCGAAAGGTCCGTTCTCTGGAAGCCCCAGATGGCATAGCAGAGCGGGGTTCCCTATTGTGTACCACCTAGACGCAAGTTCCTACATTATGATTATTTAGTGGCAACTGGATCTTGAGCCACATCGAGTACAACCGTAAGCTTTGTGAAAGCGATTCATTCGCTTCCTGTAAAACATGTTTAACGTAAACTCCAGTGTAAATATGTAGATAGCGCAGCATTAAAAATGCTAAATTTGAAGTCTAAAGTGATTAATCTACCACTGAAATCAAGAAATCGAAAATTAGGCTTAAAGTTTTTATGAACACGTCCAAAAGAAAGAGAAACGTCTAAAGTTGAAACGTTAAAATTCAGATTCCCTTTACCTACTCAGGACCCGATTACTGAATAGGCCAGCTAGGCCACGGCCTAGGGCCCCCACTCTTTAAGGGCCCCCAAATGGCCAAAAGTGTTTTTATGCAATGGCTAAAATTGTAAGATTTAACTACTTAGGGGCTTTGAAAAAGTGTTTGGCCTAGGGCCCCCTGACACATTAATCGGGCCCTGTACCTACTCAAGAACTTACCTGTTCCAGAAAGTCTTGAAGCTAATTCTTTTGTGAAGTATATGTTTGCCAACTTTGAGTTGAAGTAATATCTCATGTTATACAGAGGCTCCGATTTCTCATTATTTAAGTCGTCCACATCTAATTTAGCGTGGGTGTAGGCAGCAGAAGACACGTTAATAATTCTGCTCGGAGAACTCTTTTTCAGTAAATCTTTAAAGAAGAAAAAAAGTTTTTAGACAAAGGAAATGAGGTTGATAGTGCCATATAGATCAATCACAAACATACAGACACACAGAGAGACATATTCCTAAAATAATCAAAATGGAGTCAGTCCCCATACAAATGTGTAAATCGGTCAAAATTTCGAAAATTTTAAACTATTTAATGTTTTTTTTTACATAGATGAAAAGCAAAAGAGATGGCACATGATGCGTTTGGCTTAGTTTAGTAACAAATCAACGGTTGACCATCATGTGCACATATCGTTCACTCATTTCAACAACGTCAAATTTCAAAAAAAAAAAAAAAAAACTTTATTTTTCTGGTGAGCGATTTTAAAAATTAAAAGTATGATATCATATGGCAAAATTGTATTTCAAGCCATTGATTGAACGTTTTCTTACGCATAAGGTCTTTTTCAAGAAAATCTGGTGTTTCTTCTCTGTTTCGTGAAGAAAAAGTAAAAATTTTTAAAAATTGCCTTTTGTTTATGACGTAATTGCACTAAATTTCAAGGATGCTTTTGAAAATGTCTCAAAATATGTCATTATTGTTTCTAATTGTTTTCCTTAAAGTGCCGACAGTACCGACATAAGTGCAAATAGTGCGTTCTTGACTAAAAAATAAGAATGAAAAATGCTCTTTTTTTTGGGTGTGCAGTACTGTTTTCGGAAAAAATAACACCACCTTTCAATGTACTACAGAGATGTTTCATGCCTAATGGATCATGCACAACCAAGTGACATTTTTAGAAAAAACATTTCGAAAATACTTGAGAATGCGAATGCGATGTTTTTGCTCTTTAACAGTGAAATATTAAACTATAGAAATACAGGTCTTGTAGAGATATGCTACACTGTAACAAATTTCAGAAACGTTTTTCGATATAACGGAAACGTTTCTAAAATAGCAAAATTCCTTCATCCATAGCTAACTTCTTATCTATTCAGAAAGCTTTTGTTATTTAAAAAAATCTAAAGACGGGAAGTGTTGACGCAAATTTTATGCTTTCAACACGGGCGCCAGTGAGTCGGAAGTAACGAGAACGTATTTTTTCGTTTTTCCTTATCTATGGTAGCATTGAATTGCTTGTTATTTCATGTCCAGAGAGTAGTAATATATGGATGCCTCAGTTGCCAAATCGATTAACTCCACTTTTTTGAAAAAAATCCTCATTTCTGCTTTAATAGTGCTTAATCAATGCTTAGAATGGGAATTTATATTACACTTTTGGTTCAGTACATTTCTGATCCTGCGATAGCAGAAAATGTAACACGAAGGAGGGCCCATTCACTCCTATAGATAACACTATCTTCTTCATCACTTTTCTCGACTTTTTGTTTTATGGAGTTAATCGATTTGACAAGTGAAGCATCCATATGTCGAAACTATTTTTCTGCCTTTGCATTTTGGACTGGCCTTGATTTATAGACGATGTCCGCAACACCGCAATTATTACGTTAGTTAATAACGCTTAGGATCTTCAGAATTTCCAGTGCGACTATGATTAAACACATTGTGTGTTCAAGCGTGAATAGTTTCAACATCCGTGTTAATACTTTATAAAACAAAACCGTTTGGATTACTTGTACAGTTGCAATGGAGATACTTGGAATTTTATTCCGCTGATGTTCACTTCTAAGTATTAATGAATATTTTAAAACTTGTTATTATATAAATTTATATTTTTTGTTGATATGCATTTGATGGGGTTCCAATTTTAACTGCTTTTGGATTTATCGAATTACTTTAAAGTTATCCTACATACCTATGTGCGCAGTGTATCTATGTACTATTTGATGTAACCAATTGAAACTGATAAATTACGTAAGAGAAAAGTTAGGATTTATATTTTATAAGCAATCACAGAAAAGTTATTCCGAAATACTCGAAAACGGTTTGGAAATACGAACATTATTCCAAAATAATAATAATAATAATAATAATAATAATAATAATAATAATAATAATAATAATAATAATTGTTTAATTCATTGAAAATATGGTAATGTAAATGCTTTCTAGTATAGTAATATGCTTCATAAGAAAATGTGTCAGTATTATTTACCTTTATTTATTATTATTTATATTCATTTAAAAATATTTATACCATTAGAAAATAACCCAGTTATCTATTAATAAGCAACATAGGCAATTATATTCATCTGCTTATTAATTTTGTTAAATGTAGTTAATAGTAAAAAATTGCTTAATATTTGTTGCTCCGTAAATAACATTTCATATGCGGATATACTCTAGTGTAATATAGGACAGTCAGGATTAATGAGTCAGTGGCAAAAATGGAACAGCTGCATTTACATGTCGAAATAAAAAGTAATATTATTTCAAACTTGTCCAAAACAGTCATTGTTTTAAAAGTGATCATTTTCTAATACTATGTTAATTATATGCAATGTCTATAATTATGGAGAGAAGACGAACGGGGTTCACCACGCAGACCGTGCCGTTGGCATTTCAGGGTTTTTTTTTTTTTTTTTTTTTTTTTTTAAGGGAGGGGAGGTGCGCTTCATATAATTTTATGGGTGCACCATCACCCTTGTGGTAGGGAGGTGGGGATCTCTGATATTTGAAATGGAATAATCATGTAATAGAATTCAGTGTTCTAATAAATAGAATTAATAATGAATTTTCCGAAACTTAAAAAAAAAAAAAATTAATTTAAAAAAAAAATCAGAAACCTATTTTGATATTGATTCTGATTAAGTATTTATGTTTGATAAATTGGAAAAGGGTGAGAAAAGAAAAACCAACCAAATGGTTCCAGCAGGGAGCTTTGGTGTCATATTGAAATTCATCATTTTCTCTGTTGGTACTTTCCGGTACACTTTGTTCGTCAGAAAAATTGACTTGACGTAGAAAAAATTCAGGAATGAGAGAGCGAAGGGTAGGTAAGTTCTGTCAAATTTTATCCGAAAATAAACTATCAAGTTTGGTATAAGATTTTTTTTTTTTTTTTTTTTTTTTAACGCTCTGCATTAAAAATATAATAAGCTGATAATTTTGTCGTAAAAATGTTGAGAAAAACTGTGGTTTAAGGTTGCTTAACAAACAATCCATAACCATTTGAGAAAGTACCCTTCTCCCCTCCCTCGACATCGAAGAAATTGAAAACTTAAACTTATTTTGTGATTAGGTATTTAACTACTATATTATTTCATAAACTTTCGATAATTTATATCAGTGCATATGTTATGCTGTTAATCTAATCATGCTATTTTTCGTTAGAAATTCATTTTTTAAAAATCCACGAATGATTTTAAAATTGCTTGTTTAACAAATTTATTGCTGTTAAATATGAAAGAATTGAAACTGATATGGTACGCAACATTATGGTTAAAATTTTAAATTTTAGGCAAAATCACAGAAAAAGGATTCTAAACTACTCGGAAACGTTTTTGAAAATTTCATAGAGAATTCCGAAATACTTGGAAACTTATCTGAAAATTTCATGAACCGCAGCTGCACAATATACTCAGAAACGTTTTCGTAAATTACAGAAATAAGATTCCGAAATACTCAGAAACGTTTCTGGACGTTACCGAAAGAGGATTCCGAAATTACTCAGAAATGTTTTTGAAAATTTCATGAACCGCAGCAGCCCAATATACTCAGAAACGTTTTTTATTTATTTATTTTTTTTTTACAGTGTCATTCATGGCAGTTAAAAAATAGGCATAACTCAAAATCGCTAATTTTTGAGACATGACGTTTTTGAAAAAAGTGAGCGATATACTTAGCCAAAGAGACTGAGCTCTAAATGTAGCTACGAATCCCTAGGGGACCTACAACTTTAAAAGTGGACTTCGAACAACTGTGAGACAATCAGATAACTCGCTATTTCGATCTTTAACGCACGGACCGCTTAACACGACGCTGTGTTTTATCGAGCATAATACTGGCCATGCATTTACACAGTTTTTGAAGCCTACATGTCAAAATTTTAAAAGAAAAAAAATGGAGAGTGTTTGGCAAAATTTGAATTTTAGAGAACTTTGAAGTACGGATGTTCGGATCTGAGACATTCCGGTCGATTATCGTACCAGTCAAGCTTCTTCCCCTGTTGTCATCGGCCAGACACGCGGCCGAAATTGCATCGGATATCCGATTCGCCAACCTGATGTCAAATTTGTAGTCGAAAACGAAGCGAGGTTTTAAGTTTAAGAAATGAAATGAAAATGAATAGCTGTTTTAACATCTTGCATGCGTAAGTGTATGAGTTAACGTATTTGTCTTACAACGTTGCCTAAATTTCAGTCTATTAACCAAGAGAAGTTTTCAAGGATGGGTCAGTTTCATTTTTTAACTGACTTTGTACTACATATCTGATTGATACATTCATGAAAGATTAAGAGATTTAGCCAAGGAGATCCCCGAAATTATTCCTTTCCTTTTCCACTAAAAGAAGTATTCAAAAATTGCGTTTCAGAACTTCAGTTTCGTAATAACTCCAAGGAAATATTTTTAAACCCTCTTCCCTGAATATCATTAGTAGGTCTTCAGAAATTGCGCTTTTTCAAACTTCAGTTTTGAAAAATCACCAGAGAATATTCACTGAACGCATTTTTTCCCCTACAACACAAGACGTCTACAATCGTGTCCTTAAGACTTAGATTTTAGAAAATGCCCGAAGAAAGCTTCCAAACTTCTTCTCATAACATTGCCGAAGATCAACTAAAATGGCCTTTTAGAAACTTCAATTCCGAAAAGTTTCCGGAAGGGAAATTTGAACCCTATTCCTTTTCCAAACGTCATCAAAAGGATCTAACACTTGATCCACCGAGTTTCGCAACTATCAAAAGCTATATACATTCGATGACGAAGTAGCCGCTGCTTCGGAGAAGCTGCGGAGTCGAAGGAAAATGATCCAACTCCAACTCAGACTCTTTCATCTTAAAATTAAATTCTGACTCTGCAGCAATGGCAGCGTTGCAGACTCTGAGTGAAAATAACTGACTCCGATTCTTGAAATTTATGACCTTCAACTTCCGACAACAACAATTACAATTTGGTAAATATTAGCCCGTATTTTTGAAGTTATGAATAAATTCGTTCGGATAACTTACGTTCGTATAAATTTCTTCTGCTTGTGACCGTTCCTTCACTTTAATAATAAGGTAGGGGAGACTGGGCAGATTTGACCCACCCCGTCATTTTAATATTTAAACACATTTGTAACTGATGAGCACCGGAGGGCAGCATTAAGTTAAAGCAAAAGCTGTTTCCTTTTTTTAGTCAATTTGAATTACAACTAAGAAGAAATCAAGTGTAATAGCTTTTTCAAGCAAAAAAGTAATATTTTTCGTTGCAAGTTCATCTCCTCGTGCGATTTGCCATTCACTTTTACAGAAGTAAGTTGCATTTTTTATATACTTTGTTTAATGTGCTAAAAGCCTGTATACTTACTTTTAAAATTCACAATTTATTTTAATACTTTTTTAAATATTTTCTAAAGTGACTCTTAAGGGAGGTTTGACCCACGTCAGTTACGGGTGGTTTGACCCGGGTGAAACCTCCCCATTTAATTTCGGTTGATGGTGTACAGTTTTAAAACAATGTAGTTTATTTTATTTCTTTTAAGTAAGACTGTTTAATTCAAATGAAATAAATATTGCTCTTAAATTGTAACTAAATTCATTTTACATATAGATGATAGTCATTTCAAACACTTCCTTTTTGTGAATAATTCTGATCAAACTAAACACAGCTGAAATTTGCTTTTCTACTTTGCTTAATATACTTATTAAGATATTCAACCCACGCAGGCCCTTATTAATCCAATTCACAACTCGTAACACCTGAACAGCTGCGCCCATTTGCCAAAGCAGGACCTAGAAAAGTCAAAGGAGGTACAAAACGGATCACATCTAGAATTTTGACAGACACCCCTGTCAAAGCTGAGATAGAAAAAATGCATGATACGAAAAGGAGTAAGAAAATGTCTAAAAATATTTTTTAAAAGCAAACAGTAAACGAAGATTACACTTGCGTTGAAACAGAGAGTAGAAATATTGTCACGTTATTAAAAAAATTTTATTGTTTTTCTTTTGATGTAATTGTTGCTTGTATCATATAATAGCAATAAATCAGACATATTTACATTTCAGTAAAATTTTTATAATTTTTTACCTCTGTTGGTCAAACCTAACTTATGGTGGGTCAAACCTCTCTCAAGTGGGGATGTTTGAAACAGTTTGGACACGCTTGAACAATGGTAAATTTAAAAAAAATATTTTTAATTCAAATAGAACACAGCAATATAAAAGCTGCTGTTCAAAAAAAGTCAACTGGGAATTTTTCTTATGGAAACATTTTTTTCAAAGAATACCTTTGTAAAAAGTGGGTCAAACCTCCCTAGTTTCCCCTACAGCTGCAGTTTGAGCAATGAGATGAAATTTACCTAAGAGTAACAGCGTGAGGAGAAAATGTCCCAAATGATTGGTCTGCATCACTTTCTCGCATCCGTCCTCTGTTGTCTCCCGCTTCCCGGATGCTGCAATTGAAATTAATAATTCATTAATAAAAAATTTATTGTGATAAGTTTAGTGTTTTTTATAGGTGTTTTTGATAGTAACTCATTCATTTTTGATTTATATTAGAAAACGATCATGCGGATATTGTCCACAGTAGAAATGTCAAAACAAAAGGGGGAAAAGATAATTTCCTCTAAAGGATACATTTGCGTCTTTTTGACCCGATAGGGCATGAGTTAGGAAAGATATTGATATCCGTGTTGTTCAATTATTCTGAAAGAGAGGCAAATAGAAAAAAAGTTTGGTCCGTCATTTAGGGTTGTCAGAGGGTCAGTTGCCCCTTCCCCCGGCTTTGAAAACTAATGTTTTTACTTATAAAGTAGCCATGGTTGTTGTTGTTTTTCGATACAATTTGAATTGAGGATACAGACTTTGACCAGGAAATAATTCGAAAAGACGGGCCTGAAAACCGTTTTTGAAAAACATAAGTATGTTAGTAAAAATATGGAAAAACAACGTACAATAGCACAAAATTGCAGATTTCTGCATTCACGTGTTTCGGGGTTGCAAGGAACCCCTTTTTTAAAACCACACAAGGGTCATTCCACGGAAAACGGTCATTTTGTCCCACACGTGACGCCACATGTATTTCATTACAAAAATTTCTTTAAAAAGTTTTCTTCTTAACAAATTACTAAATTATGT
The DNA here is from genome assembly GCF_026930045.1 of Uloborus diversus. Lineage (NCBI taxonomy): Eukaryota > Metazoa > Arthropoda > Arachnida > Araneae > Uloboridae > Uloborus > Uloborus diversus. The sequence continues at coordinate 52,036,487 of NC_072731.1, forward strand.
GTGATTTCTTAAGCAGAAAATTTCGTCATTACCCTCTAAAATTATTGTTTTTTAATGAAATATGTGAACCGTCACGTGCGGAACAAAAGGTTGTCCTTTTCATGGAATGGCCCATAAGTGAGCTTATGGATGAAAAGATATTTTTTTTTTTTTTTTTTTTTGAAAGATTTTAGATAAGATTTATTAACAAAAACACACATACATAACAAACAGTAAGCAAAAAATAAATAAATAAATAAATAAAGTAAAGTTAAAACATACAATGTGAATTATAAAACATAAATTACAAACGTCAATCACAAAACATTAAGAAATTCTTGATTATAGTTCAACATGAGTTAGTAGTAAATTCAACACTAAAGAGCTCCAAAGGCACTGTCCGCAGTGTTATTTATTCGCTTTAATTTGGAGTACAAACACAAACATGTATTAAACAATATTATATTTACAAATTAATTTTACCTAAGTAATAAATATTTCACACAGAACAATAATTTGACTGTTTGACTCCAGAAAAAAAAACACAATAACTCGTATTGAATCATTTTATATTATAAAAAATACAATACAAAATCCTCCCCCCCCCCCACCGGTTGGCAAGTCAGTATATTTTATCAGCTAAAAGTTTTGTAAGTTTTGTAAGTTGTTTATCAGGGATTTGTTTTGTAAGTATGTTATGTCAATAAATTCCAAACACGAATTACTCTTTATCCTAAAGCTGTTACTTAGTTGCATTGGATTGCTAATTTATGCTTGTCTATTACTGCTACTTTGTTGCGGACATTTATTTTTTTTCATTTCACCTACAATACTAGTCAGTACACTGGTATTAGGGGTGTCAATCACAAACGACTTCGCTCTTTGAGGGGATGGGGGGGGGGGGGTTCGTGAAATTGTGTCAGTTTGTAACAAGGGGGAAGGAGGGGGTAGCAAGTAGCAAGAAGAGTGATATCACTTCTTTTTTTTTAGCAATATGCTTATGAAAAACAGCGTGACATGTGACAATTAGAAAGGGAATGAAATGGGTAAAGTGAAGTGTGATAAAAAGGGAAGGTCAAATTTTTTGAAAAAAAGGAGGACATTATTGATTACCCCTCATTCAATATTTTCGAAACGATTGCGCCTTCTGTTATTTTATTCATTATGCGAATAACATTGACATTGCGTGCTTCATTTACACATTCATCAACGAGGGGGTGTCCATTTGGGGGAGGGGAGTGGTCATGGCGCAGACTGCGCCATTGAAACTTTTAGGGGAAGAGTGTGTTGAGGGGGATTTTTCTCTTTATTTGGGGGGGACTCTCGCTCTGGGGGGTCTTGTGGCATTTGGGGGGAGTACACCCCTGCTCTTGGGGGGATGGGCAACAATTATTAGCAAATTAACCGCAAACAATCTAATTGAATGAGAAATGGAAAATCATTAAATATATTTCCTACAGATGGCAGCACTAAAACTTAAAAAACCACACGTACATTTATAAAAAAAACATTCATTTCTCAAAGCCAATGAGGGGTGGGGGCAGTCAGTTTCTTCTCCTGACCTACGTAAATGATGAACCAGGCGTTATTTCATACCGAGTGCTTTTTTTCCTCACAAAAATAGTATCTGCTGCAGGCTGTCATTAGGGGGGGGGGGCAAAAGTTCAAAACTCAATGTAAATTTCAACAAAAAACAACCTAAATCGCGCATTAAAAACATTAAGTCACAGATTATTGAACAAACCTGCAAAGGAGCAGTACCTTTAAACAATGTAAAAGCAGCTGATATTTTTCCACAAAAGAATTCTTTAATCGTTTAAAAAGAAAAAAGAAGAATTAAAAAATAAATACATTTTGTCCAAAAAAGAAAAATCTTTCGCAGCTCTCTCTTTTGGGTTTTGGGTAAAATAAATTTTAATTTTAATTCAGTAGTTTTTATCTCTGGCTTGTGTCAATATTAAGCCTGCGAAAGATGGTATTTGGATTTTTATAATTTTTTTTCTACTTCTTGAAGCCAAAAATTAAGAACATATTTAGAATTTGCATTTTTTTCAATAATTTGGTATGAAAACATAATTTTCAGTGTTTTTGGTGTCTTGATGAAAAGTTCAGAAGTCCTCCTGTAGGTGTTACTATTAAAATTTTTTGAATTGTTCAAAATATATATTCTTAAAATAATTTGATAAAAAATCTTTTCTATAGATGTTCTTCACAAAGAGCTTTTTCCACCGAAGTTTATTTGAAGAAAATTCGTCTCTTTAAGTGGGGAATTTACAGTTGACTTAAATTTCCCCGACGCGCCAGTGTTAAATTCTTTTGAACTGTTCAAAATTGACGAAAATTGTTCAAATAAAAAAGTGAAGTATGGGAATGAGGTGCACTTGCCGTGATCTTTCTAGCAACCAAAAGTTGTGTTCGAATCGGACTATTCGGGAAGTAAGGGGGGCGTGGAGAAACATACACATATTTTCCCCATTTCAAAGCCCTACTTTCCAATTTTAATTTTTTAAGCTTTATATTATTCTCTTATTTATTTTTGCCTATCTTTCATTTTTATGATACTTTTAAAATGGATTAAGAGTCATTTCTTTTTTTAAGCTGGATAAAGTGAATGGGGGACTGATAGTTGACATCTTCAATTTTCCTGAAACTTTCAGAATATTTTACTCGTATTGTGATAAGAAAAATTGAAGCTTCTTTCCTCTCTAATTTGACTTGTTGGGTCCTCGAGTGGAGGTAAAAGTTTAAGATCGTAAAAAAAAAGAGAAATATATGATTGCTTTGCTTCAAAAGTAATGAGTGAACCAAGTCAATTCTTTTAAATTTCTTTTTACTGCTTTGCACTAAGTACACGCTATCATAAATATTTTGATGGCTCACTCATGGCTTTGAGAGCAAAGGTCGATTGAAACTGCTACTTTGTTTACTTTTTTGCCTTGTTTGAGCCCAGATAAATGCAAAAGCCGTGAGTAACCCTCAGAAATAAGTATATGATTAACTAGTCACCACAGTCTAGTACTAAGAAAAATATAAAATAGATTTTGCTTCGTGTGGCTTTAGTAGTAAAACCGTCTCAAAGTCGAAGATTTTTCAAAAACGGCCAAGTTTAGAGGTCAATGACTTTTTGCGCGACGGGTCAGCAACTTTGGGACACAGCTGTAGTTATAGTCCAAGTGGTGCAGTTTAAGGTCCAGGTTAAAATCCCAATGCAACTAATCAACTTTTTCAGTTACGCTGTCTCAAAGTTGAGAATTTGAAACAAAAAGAATCAAAGTTTTAGGTCAATTACTCTAAAACGCCAAAGTCAATAACTTTGAGCAAGTTCTGTAACTATATCCCACGTGGTGTAATTTTAGACTCATGTCAGAAAACCATGAGATCTAATCATCTTACTTAATTAAATGGTCTCAAGAATGATTTCTGCATTTAAAAGAGCGTTTTTCCACGAGTTTAAATGGGTGTTACTCAAAATCTTATGAGCTCAAACTCGGACTCTTAAGCCTTATTTTTTTTTCTTACGAAAAAGTAGGCTAAGAAAGGAATGAAGGCAAGGCGCTAAGTTCGTAGTCCTCTGGTATGTGTGAAGCAGTATAATTTAAAATTTTACCCTTTAATTTTTAGGAATTGCTTTGTGATAATTTGCATTCTCGACTATTTTCATTTTTTGCAATTTGCGTCGAGGCTGCCGAAAAAAACCCTGCTACTGGGCCCCGACTCCCCTAAATGACGTATCTGGTAGGGGTTACTGATCAGGCTAAAAAAGTCGTAAGCCACGGCCTATAGTTGGGCAAACCTTACCTGGTAGCGCCGTAATGCTCTGTTTAAGATCCCTGTTTGGCTTTTATTATGATGTCAGGTTAGTTCTAAGCACAGAAATTTGGTATCAAAAAAATTTATGACGAGATGGACTTTTACCGCCACAACTCCAGGGTCTCCCATACACTTTCTGTGGGTTTAGGTTAATGGGGTCATAGAAGTTATATAATATTCGCAAAACAGTGTTGAGAGAAAGTGTTGGTCAAATAAATTGTGGGGTTTTATTTTGAACAGCTTTCTTGCCCCATCATAGCAAGGAAATGTACGGGAGTAATTAAGTTTGTTCGTTTGGCTAAAACTTGAACACTTAGCTCAGTGCCAGATCCTCAATTTTTCCGAGGCAGGTGCAAATCTTGTAACTGCCGTCCTTATCCATTTTCCTAAAAGTTTTTATATCTAGTTTTTAAGAAAAATAGCATAGATTTAGAGTGAATTTACCGCCCTCAGAAGATGCCCATCAAACAGTGGTGATCAAAACCGCTTTTCTGAGGACTTCTGGACTCATCAACCTAATCTAGCCAAGAGTACCAAGCAGGATTAGAAGCAACAGGAAGCAGACAACCCTGAAAAAGTGTTTGATCTAGGGTCCCCCAATATCTTAATCGGGCCCCAGTACATAACTTACAAATAATACCGGCGTTGTTTATGAGAACATGCAGCTCCTTCTCTGTTCTGAGCACGTCTCTGGCACATTTTCTCACGGAATCGAAACTGCTGAGATCCAGTGCTTTCAGGACGAGGTTGTGATTTCCCGTGTCTTCCATTATTTCCTGGGCGACTTTATTGGCTTTGCCCAAATTTCTGCAAGCCAATAGGACTCGTGCATTCCTCCTGGCCAAATCACGTGCAGTTTCTTTGCCGATCCCTGAAGAAAAAGATAAAGTACAAAAACAGTTAGAACATGATGGTAAGAATACAGGATGACAAGAAATAACATGTACACACATAATACATTAAAATTTTAATGCTAAAGAAAATATTACGACCAAACTTCAAAATCAATATGAATACATTATTTCGTGTAATATATTTACAAATTTTCAAAGTGTTTTAGCCTTAACACAGAGCTTTGAAAGTGTCACAAAATTTTCGTCTATGGGCTGCAACTCACTAGTATTTTATCCCATTCCCATTTCTTGTATTAGGATTTCTTTAGGGATGCCAAAATTTTATGAGGTTTAGCACACAACCTTGTCATGTACTGCGTGGTAGTCGATGAAATAGAATAATTTGCAAAACAATTAATCGCAATTGGAGTAACCTTAATTGGATAACTTGATTCTTGCATCTGTATCTAGACAAAAGGGAGGTAAAACAGCGGAGAAATAGCTTACAAATGATTTTGAATCGTTTAATAATGCTGAACTTTTTCGACACTAAAATGTTCAGAGAAAAGACAAGAGTAGGGGCTCTGTTAATAAATCAGTTAAGCTCAGCTTTCGAACTAATTAGTTGCACCAACGGAGCTGTTTTCTTTGATTCATAAATCTGGCCTTTTGTATCAAAACCAGCTTAATCCACGAATTTTTAAAAGTTTTTTTTTTTTTTTTTTTTAATATAATTTGATACTTGGTGGAAAGAAAGTTGCAATTAGTGTTCTTTCAATCACTTGCAGCAACTTTATGTTACCCTAGCCGCCTTCGGCGACCAGCTGGTCCGCCTTTTCACGCCAGGGTTGCCGCCTTCGGCGGCTGCTTAGACAATTTAGCGACGGTATTATTCAATGTTTTTCTCTATAAATCAATATTATCATCTGCCTTTTTACGGCAGCTTCGGCGGCTGCTTAAATAAGTTTCGTGGCGGTATCAACCAATCTATATCTACATCATTATTAATTTAAATAAAATATTTTCTAGATCTATCTCCAGTTCCGTCGTTTGGAATATTTTTAAAGGAGGGGAGGGGAGACACAAACGGCCTGCTCTTCATGCAAATTTTGTCGAAAAATAACAAAAAACACTTCCACTTTTACTTGAAAGTATTGTTTTTTCAAAGTCATGGTGGTAGTGGGGGGAGGGGCATTGACATCCCGTTGAAGTTCCTTAAATGACGGGCATGTCTCCTTCTTGCTGTCCATCTACTATATCGACCTCTGCCTTTGTCTATCTATTTATCTATCTAACTATACGATCTATGCGTATCTACCTCTGACAGTAATTAACAATCTTTTTTTATTTATATACATACGGCGGCCGTTTGGCTTACTTGTCATTCACCATTTTACGCCAAAAAGTCGTAAAATAACAAAAATCGCGTCCATTTTTATGTGAAAGCATTATGTTTTCAAATCGAAGCGGCGCCCCCTCCCCAAACGTTGTTGTTTTTTAAATAACGGATCTGTCTATCTCTCACTGTACATCAATCTGTCGATTTATCTTTCTCTGGATTCATGCAAAATAAAAATCATTGTTTTTATTGAAATTCAAAAAAAAAAAAAAGTGACTGGGACCACACGATTCGATGTGGTCCGTCTGATTAACTGAAATCGAATGTTTAACAAAACATCAGTGGGGGGGGGGGGGGGACAAATGAAATACCTGTAAAGAAAAAAAAAGCAAATGAATCTTTCGAGAGGAAGAAAAGAAAAAAAGCAAGCAGTTAGATCACGTGGGTGCGTTACGTCATATTCGAAGCGGTCAGCGGACAGCAGATCTTCGGTGAAGTGATAGCTCATTATTCGTTCTGTCTTTAAAAAATTGTAAAAAAAAAAAACTTTTAAATATTTTTGAAATCTTTTTTTTCCTGTAGAGTACGAAATGTTCTGGCTACTACATAGTAAAATTGTAGAAAAGGGGTTCTTATATTTTTCACGGGATGCGTTTCGAAAAAAATTAAACACAAAAAAATGCATAATAAAGGTTTTTTCAAAAATTCGTAAAAAATACAAAAATTGCTGTATCTTCAAAATTTTTTTGTTCATCATATTTAAAATTAAATTTCCGAGAATATAGTACAAAAAATATTTGTCTGGCGCGATTGGTTCGGGGTCTGTGAGGTTAAAAATACTAAAAAGTGATAAAAATCACGTAAAACATTAAATAACTTTTTTTCTAATTAAAATATCAAAAATCGAAGCCCGAGGTGCACAACTTCAGCAAAAACTGCACCTGTATACCAAATTTCATTTTTCTAGGCCTTACCGTTTTCCCGGGATACACGCCACACACACACACACACACACAAACATCTTTTTACTTTCTTCTATATCTAATATATAGAAGAAAGTATTGGATTCGTGCAAATTTTCGAATTTCGAATTTTGACGGATTCGAACGTTTTGAGGTGTGCTGAGTCCATTTCAACTATTTTTGGAAACTGTCTGTCTGTCTGTGTGTGTGTGTGTATGTGTGTGTGTGTGTATGTGTGTCACGTCTGTGTGTGACCAGTTTTTTGTGGCCGCTCTACAGCAAAAACTACCGCATGAAATTGAACGAAATTTGGTACACATATGTGCCCCTATGTGAACTTGTGCCCATTGGTTTTTGGTGCGAATTCCTCCAAGGGGGGATGGAGCAATGGGACGTTTTTTGAGTTACGCGTGCTTGCTATTCCTCAGGAAGTAACTGGCGGAACCAAACAAAATTTGGTCCATATGTTGCCATTAACAGGAACAGGTGCTGATTCAATTTTGGTGTCAATAACTCAAACGGGGGTTGAGCTATAGAACGTTTTTTGTCGTCAATTGTGACTGCTGTATCTCAAGAAATAATGAACGGAATGAAAGAAAAATTTATCGGCAAGTAGCCCTTAGTGGGTATAAGAGCTGATTTTATTTTGGTGTCAACAGCTAAAAAGGGGGGTAGCGCAATCGCCCGTTCTTTTCTTCCATTGTGAGTGCCCTATCTCAAGACGTAATGCTACGTTCTGGTTGAAATTTGGAATATATGTGAATCCATATGTAAACAGGCTTTGGTTCAATTTTGGCGCCAATCGCGCCAAGAGATGCTGATTTATTTTTATTATCATTATTTTTTAGCGAACAAAAATAGTTTTATTAATGCAACAATAAGAAAGATAAATCGTAATAGATTGTCGTCTGCGTATTTCTCGTGATTTTAATTCTATGGAAATGATCGGAAATATTATCTCAATGATTTAAAATTTTTAACTATTGCCATCTTATGTTTGTTAACAAATAAAATATTTGTAATTAATTCAAGCAAGGCTTTTAAAATAACTTTCAATTTTCGCTCTTTGCTTTGCTTTTGCAATAATTCAGACATTGGGATGGTCGTCAAGTTTTTGCATGTGTAATTTCGTTTTTGTTGGAAATATTGCTTCCTCGTCAAGCATGGGGAGGGATCAGAAAAAAAAAAGAAAAATATAGAAGAAAGTTTCGTCATAGCCACAACATACTAGTTTATTATATGTATAGATAGATAGATTAAAACTTTTTAACCACCGTCTTTTTTTAATATTTCAGAAATGAGAAAAGCTCTTCTTTTTTCTCTTCTCTCAGCGTTTTGTGTGTGTGTGCGTGTGTGTGTGTCAGGCAAATTGCAGATCTCACAATAAAAAAATGAGGGGTTTTTTTTTTTTCTAAATTACGATTTTTTTTCCAGTACAAGTAGCAAAACTTTATCTAAATACAAAGTTTCCAGATCAATAATCTCCTTTCCACCTTTAAGATCGATAGGAAATAAAGTACTAAAACGGTACACACCGTACTCGTAATCTTTATGTTAAATGTACTGGTGCAAATTGGCCATGATAAGCAGACCTTTATTACCGCTTCCTACTTACCATATTTTTTTTTACGGATATTACCTACAAAATCACCAGTCATGATACGACAATTACGAACTTCTTCTCTATTTCCATTCCGTTCCATTTGTAGAAACAAGAAACCCAACGAGTAGGGTTCAATCGCAAGTTGTGATTGCGAAGAACATAATTTGAATCCAAAGACATCAACATTCAAATTAAAGTCAGAAACTCGATGCTGGACTTTTTTTTTTTCCTAGCCTGAAAGCAGCGACACAAAAAGCTTTTAGGAGACTAAAATATACTGAATAAGAATTCGTTTTATACCAAACACGAATACGATATTCTATCGACTTGTTGGGGTAATAATATTACCTTCAAGTGCTGTTTATTTGAAAACAGTCCTGATTTTGGGTCAAATGTACCTGAGCATCCATTCGTTGGTCAATATTCCTAAAACTAGAAAATTGCCCGTCAAGATATGGCGAGTGAAAATTGCTTCTACATTTGAACGAAGCAATTGCCTGTTTGATGATATTTTGATAGTTGAAATTGTAACCCTAGCTCTAGTGGATTAACCCTAAATTCCAGGAGATAGCGTTCAATGTTGACCACTTTTTCGTTTCTTCATTCCCCTGAAATGACAGTCTTACCAGTAGAACAGTTAAGTGACCGGATCCAGTTCAGCCTTGTCACAATAAAGCCTTTCCCTGTCTTTTAAACATCACCAAAACATATTATCGAATTATCATGCCGTGGAGCGAGTTTCAATGTTGATGACGTCAGGAGCATTATACGATCATTGACTATTATATATAAGAGGATTATATAGTGCCCAATGTTTCTACTCTGGTATTTGCTTCTTCGAGAGAGCTTTTTCAACTACAGAAAAAGATGAACTTTTGATACCAACTATATTCAACATTTGCTGAATATTCAAATTAACTCAAAACTTTCGTGTGTCCCCCCCCCCCTGTTAAGTTTTTTTTTTTTTTTTAATGAAGCAAATAAGCCTTTTCTTAAAAATGTCACGCCCACAGAAAAGAACTACAGAGTCACTCAACAAAATTTTCGGAGCACTATTTCAACAAACTAGGTAGAAGAAAGAAACTCGTATATAATACAAATTGGATATTAAAAGAAACTAACAATGAAGTTACATTTTTATTAAAGAAGTAATGTGGTTTTAACAGAATAAATTGAAAGTCCTTGCTTCATCTTAATTTGGAAACCAAATGTTCATGAAGAAATAACTATGAAAGAAATAATTTCTTACCATCTGATGCTCCTGTAATCAGTACAGTTTTTCCGGTCATGTCTTGATCACTGTTACACACTCCAAGGGTCAATCTACAGTAAAATGTCAATAAACCTACAGTTAAAAATAGGGTTCCCACTATAGAATAGAAAGGATGACTAAGCAGTATATAGGAGACGTCTTTGGTAGTGGCTAAGAAAATGCTCAGTGCTTCCATTTTCTAAGGGCAGGAATTTTTCTCCGCACTGCTTATCGACTCGAGTTGAGTTGACTGAAAGAAAAATATGGAATTAATGTCAGATGAATCGATCGAACTTAATTGCTATGCTACAAGATTTAGACTCGCCGCTGGAGATTCGTCATGTATAATTCTTGCGATTATGAAAACATTTTTCAAATATAAACGCATTAAATATAGACAAGAAAGTTTTCAATTTTCGTTCATACCCAGGGGCGCCAAGAGCTTAAATTTTGGTAGGAGGAAATTCAAAACAGTCATTTAGGGCGGAGGGGAGGAGGGGGGGAGGGATGTTAATTAGGAAGGGGCGGTTTCAGACGATCTTTCGTAATTTTTATGGGAGGAATTTTTTTTAACATTTAAAACTTTAATAGATTACAGACTTTTATTCGAAAAATCAAAAACTAAAATGCAATCTCTTTCCCTACAAAGAGGGACCATCTGGGGCGGAAAGCTGTCCTAAATCCCTCCTAGATACGCCACTGCTGTACAAACAATAGAAGTACCATACTGTTACGCTGACCCAGAAAATGAGCCATATTTTTTTTTTTTTTTTGAGCTATAATATTGGCGCTTTTCCCCCTTTGACTGTAACTTTAAATTATTTTTAAAAATAATTCTATAATTTGAAAAATTTATATAACTTTATTAATTTTTATCCCTTACTAATTTTTCTGTGAAAAAATTAACAAAGTATTTTATTTGAAAATTATTTTATTTTTTCGAAATAATTTTGGCATATTGCCCATTCCCGCCTTTTTCTCGTTACGCCCCCTGGAGAGAACCACTTCCACTAACCCCTTGGTTAGTGGAAGTGGTGAGTGCGTGAGTAACTTAGTTGATACGTGAAACAGGCAAAAATAAGTGATGAAGAATGTTCTTGGATGAATATATGTACAAAAATCATAGTTTAAATGTACATACAGAAGCAGAGTAGTAAATGCGAGTAGAAAAAAAAAATGGTTATTTCTTATCTCTCGGTCAAGCGCTTGTGTTTATGACTAGTGGCACTCGCACGGCTTTGCCCGTAGTAGAAAATTAAAAGCTATTTTGGTTCCCCTGTATATTTACAAATAATGCATGATGAATTTCTTGCCAATTGGCTTGCCCACGTTACGGTTCCACATTATGACACCTTGGTAATTTTGTCATTCATCTTATGATAATTTTGCTCGGGAAAATGTTTTTAAAATTGGAACAGAAAAAGAACAAAATCGAATTTTTGAAAAATCGCTTAAAGGTGCACATCCCCATGCTACAAACTAATTCTTTGCCAAATTTCATGAAAATCTGTCGAACGGTCTAGGTCCTTAGGTCCTGATAGACAGAGATCCTGACAGAGAGAGAGAGAGAGAGATCCGGACAGAGAGACTTTAAGCTTTATTATTAGTGAAGATTAAAAAAGATAAATAAACCGGGATCTGAAGGGGGTTGAGCATGCATGGAAGACCTGATGCAAAATTATTTCTGATTAATGTCACAGGCACTATAGTGATTATGAAACCACATGTCTTCGCCCCCCTGGATGGTCGACAACCCCGGGGGAGGGGGGAAGGCAATGGGGGGAGCCTTTTGCTAAAACACTCATAACTCGCGAACTATTTGAAACAAAACACTGAAAAAAGTGGCAATCGACGCAACAAAACAAGGGCTTCATAAAAGCTAAATATGACTATGATCATATCTTTGTTAATTTCTGAGTAAAATTCTATTTTTCGCAAACAAGCAAAAATTTTGAATAAAATACGCATTTTTTTTTTTTTTTTTCATATTATCAAAATTATTTAACTGTTTAAGGAACCAATAAAATCTGAAATATCATTATCCAGTTTGTTTAAAATTACTTAAATATTATCAAAGCGTTGAAAAGCGAAATAAAAGCAAGCTCAAAAAGCATTTGAGGTAATTCACAAAAGGAAAAAAAAAACAAGTTTGTGGAATGTACCTTGAAGACTCGACATAAACCAAAGTAAATTTTGTGACTCTCCTGTTTTGGCGGTTTTATTTCGTAATATTATCAAAACAATGTCCCAGTTAAGTAATTACTTAATTACTTAACCTTTAACGCATTATAGCTGCTTAGTATGGGTCACAATGGGACTTTTTTAAAAATTAAAACATGCAAGTTCGCAAGTACGAAGTAATTACGGAAAGGATAAATGTTCAGGATAACCCTTTTGCAGATTTTACACCTGAGTTATGAAACATAGTGAGCGAGGCTATTGCCACATAAGCAACATCAAAATTTCAGTGGAACGTTAAAGAAAATGTGAATAGTCTCTTATCCAGAGAAGTCCTGCAATAGCAATGTCTTCAATAGCGACTGCAAAACAGCAAAAGAAAACCAAAAAAACATTTAACCTGGGAAACGTTAGCTCAAAAGGGATGTTAGTACATCTAAAAATCATTCCCATACAATAAGCCCAATGCTAGGTTAGGTTCATGAGAATGGTTCACTGAAGCAAAGCGCGAGGTCCGATTTCGTGAATGTAATTGAAAATGATACTTCTTGCAGCAAAACTCTGGAAGAAGCACCCTATTTTAAGAACAAAGTTCAAGTTAACGATGGAATGAATGACTCTGGTCCATAATGTCCCAAACAATACTTTCAAATGTAGCAAAGATTTTGCAGGTCTCCAAATAAAAAATAATAAAATTTTCTCTTCAATTGTCAAACTACACGAGTGAACCTTAAACACGATCGGTACATCTCACTGTCGTTTTCATAACTTGAAAACCAGAAGTTCCGGAAAGTACATTACAGTAATTTCTTGTCATTTCCATCAGAAATAAATATCAGCTCTTTACCATGCTCCTGCAATTCTTTCCAACATGTGCTAAGAAGTATTGTTCAATACTCTACTATTGAATACCCCTGTACCTTAGCAGTGCCTTTAGATGTAACCAAGTTTGGGTTTCACTTGAATGAAAATAAATCAATAAAGCCCCACACCTTATGATGCAGCCAGTGTTACCAGATAGTTTAATTCCACCCTGCGCAGGCAAAAGCTGTAAATAATCTTGTAATTGTTTTATTAATAATTCATCTTTCTGTAAATACTGTGCTTTTAAGACTAAAGCAAAAACCCATAAACTACAAAATACTCGGAAGAGAACGATTCAATAGAACAATTACAAGTCAACAAAAAAGAGTATGATCCAGCTTTCAGAATTTCTGATATATTAATGCTTTATGTATGCATATTGATATTCTACAATTATTTTTTAATACGCATTATTTTACTAATTTTATTTAATTAGTTTTCTTAGAACTCTAGTGTATAATTTTATATTTATATTCGTTTTCATAAAAGCTCAAGCTTCTCATTTTTTATATTTATTTAGTACATATTATTTCTTGTACCATTGTTCTTTGTTGAGTAAATTATAAAAAGCAATATCCGCAAAACAATACCCGCAATATTCTTTTGTGCAAATTGGAAACACAAATTAATAGAAATAAATTAAAATTATATTTGAACTGAAATTACTCTGGGCCTGGTTCCCTAGTTCCTCTCAAATTTAAAGCAGTATATAACAAAATTAAAGCCATAGTTAAATACTTTGCAATTAGAATAAGTTTGTAAACTGAAGAATGAATAGTTCGTCATAAGGATAATAAAGCTATATTTTCTCCTTAGCATACTGTCGTTTTATTCAATGCGCTAACTTAGGCAAATACTTGCATTTTCTATTTCGCTTTTTAACGCTCGCGTTGGAAATAATTAAGTAGTTTTAAACAAACTGAATAATGAAATTTCAGGTTTTATTGATTCCCTAAACGGTTAAATAATTTTAAAAAAGAACTTATCTTTGAAAAGAAAAGCTTTTTGTATTTTATTCAAAATTTTTGCATGGCTGTTAAAAAAGGAATTTTAATTAAAAACCAACGAAGATAAGACCATAAACATATTTAGGTTTTTCAAGCATTTGTTCTGTTGCATCTTTTGCCACTTTTTTCAGTGTTTTATTTCAAATAGTTCGCGAGTTATGAGTGTTTTAGCACACGGCTCACCCCACTGCTTTCCCCCCTCCCACAGGGTTGTCGACCATCCAGGGGGGGGGGGCCAAGACATGTGGTTTCATATTCACTATAGTGCCTGTGACATTGATCAGAAATAATTTTGCGTCAAGTCTTCCATGCATGCTCAAAATACCCCTTCAGATCCTGAACTATAATGCAAATCGTGTTCGAGCTTGCTACTGTCATTTTGTTTTTCAACGTGTTAACAGTACTTAAATGATTTTAACAAACTGAACAATGATATTTTCTCTATTCTCTATTCAAGAGTCACAACTCACTTCAACTGCATTTATGTCGAGGACTGCATACTAAGTGCCTTGCCTCCATTGTTTTTATATACCGATAGATGGCAGCACCATCACCGGATCGAGCAGTTAATGAGAATTTAGAACTAGTCCAAGAGCTAATAGCTACCTGGTACTAGCACCCCCAGAGGTATCATTTCACTTGGAGGACATTGAGACCACGAGCATATTTAACGTTGCCCAGTCCCCTTTAATGACGACGGTGGGTCTTCGACCAGCAAGGATCGAACCCGAGGCCCTCCGGCCCCGAGTCCAATGCCTTACCGATCAGGCTACCACGGCCCTGAATAATGATATTTTGGACATTATTTGAAAAAAATCAAACAATTTTGATTTGGAATTTAATTTGGTCAAAAAAAGTTTGTTTTGCGCATTTTATTCAAAAATTTTGCTTGTTTGCGAAAAATTGAATTTTACTCAGGGAAACCAATAAAAATAGGTCCATAATTATATTTAACTTTTATGAAGCACTTGTTTTGTTGCGTCGATTGCCACTTTTTTCAGTGCTTTATCTCAAATAGTTCGCGAGTTATGAGCGTTTTAGAAAACGGTTCCCCCACTGCTTTCCCCCCTACCCCGGGGTTGTCGACCACCCAGGGGGCGACGACATGTGGTTTCATAATCACCATCGTGCCTGTAACAATAATCAGAAATAATATTGCGTCAGCTTTTCCATGCATGCTCAACTCTCTTCAGATCCTGGACTAAAAGATAAAGAAGACAAAAAAAAAAAAAAAAAAAAAAATCGAAAATGGGAAGAAAAAAAATTGGGGAATTTCATAAGAAAATTTGGCTATTTGGGGGCAAAAAAATTTTTTCAAGAGACAAAAATATCAGAGGAAGTCGATTCATTTTATGAAAATATTAGTGGAAAAATAATTTTTGAATTTGGTGAATTTTGATAGAAAACATCGCTTTTTGGGGAAAAGTTGGAAAGGAATTGGGGAAATCTGGATCTGGCCATCTGGCAACACTGCATAAAACACTGTTCTCCATTTATCCAAATTGCTGATTTTCAACAGAATTCGATCGTATTGTTTCTATTCTATATGTCCTCTATTCTATTGAACTGAAAATTTGCTTACGTCGTATTTTTGAAAAGTGTAAAAAGACTGCAAGGTAAGATCAAAGAAATTCAAAAAAAGTTTTTTTTTTTTTTTTTTGAAGCATCCTAGTTATCATACGTCTCCTGTCCCGTTGTCCCCGAACATAGCTGTGGGACGCTGAAATGTCAGGCTTTCTGATTTTACAGAATGGGATACAGGGACTGTTCCAACCGAAAGTCGTTGGATGGATTTCTTTAAACATTTTCATTGCAACAAACAGAATCATGCAAGCTTTCGCATATGTATTAATAAATGTTACGGGGTGCCCATCCCCTCCCTAAGGACGATATATCGCCCCCCCCCCCGCCTCCGTCCAGAACGAGACCCCCCAAAATGAAATAAAAAATCCAGTCAAATTAACCCCTTTTAAAAAGAATTCTAATGGCGTAGAACTCGCCATAGAGCTTTCCCTGCCCCCTGAATGTTGCCCCCCGTACTAAAAGTCAATAAAAGAGGATTTTCCTTTTTTTTTTTTTTAGAAAAATTTGTGCGCTAGCGAAAAATCATAGTTGCAAATCGCAGTTCTTAAAGTAATGTCAACTATAAACGTACGTAAATATTTACATGAAATCCAGTCTGATTAATTTATTCCTTACTGCAAATCAGCGACAATATACAAGCAATTTAGTTAAGAATGTCATATTACATCTATTCTGCATTTTTAAGAGATGATTTTTGCTTTTGACTGTGATAAGCACAAACTTTTTTTAAAAAAATAACAAAAATGTTACCTAAAGATTTAAAACAGAAGCAGTTATGTCTCGTTTTGAGAAAAAAATAAATGGTAACTTTATCTATGAGCTAGGCTTGCCAGACGTCCCGGTTTGCCCGTGACAGTCCCGGTTTTCAGACAAAATCCCGGTGTCCCGGCCGGTTTACTTCACGTCCCGGAAAAAGAATAACTTGATTACAGACCACCAAAAAAGTCTAAAAATAATGAACTGAGAAGGATTATTCAGGATAATACCTTTGTCATTTGAAACACTGACAAGTAAAATTAATATCGTATTGACTTAGGAGGATTTTTACAACAAGATTAAAACCTAAATATTATTAAAAGTCTTTTCCCCATTTATACTGTTTCTTCTGACTAAAGAAACTTAAAAATATTTACATGTAAGAAATAAATTGTTTACATTTATCTGTTTGTGTCCTTTATTATTACCCCTAATTTAGGCTCATAATTAGTTACTATTTATTCATAGCATCGAGAACCACCCTCTAAAATAAAAAATCAGCCAGGGGACTGTATCCCTTTGAATACTCGCGACGGGGGGAGGCACTCCGGTGTACCGGTTGAACAGTTCAAAAATCTGGCAAGACTATCTATGACCGAGTATCTCGGCAAATGGCGAAAAAACGATTAAAGCTCAAGGCTACTCGTTGATCAGAATTCAGGGTCAGAGTTCCGTCTGTACTTCTAATCAAGGCTGAAAGCTTTTGATGTTAGATTTTAAAGAGAAACATAATGTTACTCACCTGAATAATTCTGTAACAGAATAGAGATGGTGATATCTTCTTTAAAAACGGATGAAGCAGTGTTCAAAGTTACATAAAAATTATAGAAGTAAAGAGTTTATTCCTGCAAGCATGATTGGCCCGTTTACCGCAGAGCAACCAAACAATTTCCTCAAACAGAGCGGGGTTTACCGGATGAGAAAAGATTAAAAAATAATCAAGTTGTCGTCCGATAAAAACGTGAGTGTGTAGCAAAACAAAGGCCGATTTTTTCTTTCCCTTTTTCTGCTCGTTTGTTTATTTTCGTAAAGATGTTTTTGGGTTAGAAATGCAGTCAAACTTTTGCGAAGAAGAATTTTTCTTTTGAAGGTGATCGAGAGAATATAACTTAAACAGAAAACTACATTTTAACTCAGATTTTTCCATTGCTACTTAATTAAATAGTCTTCATCAAAACATTTGGTTTCCTCTCAGCTCTTGAAATATCACACCTGCATCCGCATCCCAGATTTTGGCGAGCTTTCGCTTTTCTGGCGACCAATAAGAAAGTTCAACCTCCAG